>NC_143032.1:70590000-70755000 GCF_057628025.1 Oncorhynchus mykiss
AGGGAATCGCCCGCAGCAAGAGCAACATCATTGATATATACAGAGAAAAGAGTCGCCCGAGAATTGAACCCTGTGGCACCCCCATAGAGACTGCCAGAGGACCGGACAGCATGCCCTCCGATTTGACACACTGAACTCTGTCTGCAAAGTAGCTTTCGAAGACCTTAGATAGGCAGGGCAGGATGGATATAGGTCTGTAACAGTTTGGGTCCAGGGTGTCTCCCCCTTTGAAGAGGGGGATGACTGCTGCAGCTTTCCAATCCTTGGGGATCTCAGAAGATATGAAAGAGAGGTTGAACAGGCTGGTAATAGGGGTTGTGACAATGGCGGCGGATAGTTTCAGAAATAGAGGGTCCAGATTGTCAAGCCCAGCTGATTTGTACGGGTCCAGGTTTTGCAGCTCTTTCAGAACATCTTCTATCTTGATTTTGGTAAAGGAGAACCTGGAGAGGCTTGGGCGAGTAGTTGCGGGGGGGCGGAGCTGTTGGCCGAGGTTGGAGTAGCCAGGAGGAAGGCATGACCAGCCGTTGAGAAATGCTTGTTGAAGTTTTCGATAATCATGGATTTATCGGTGGTGACCGTGTTACCTAGCCTCAGTGCAGTGGGCAGCTGGGAGGAGGTGCTCTTGTTCTCCATGGACTTCACAGTGTCCCAGAACTTTTTGGAGTTACAGTATGCAAGTTTCTGCCTGAAGAAGCTGGCCTTTGCTTTCCTGACTGACTGCGTGTATTGGTTCCTGACTTCCCTGAACAGTTGCATATCGCGGGGACTATTCGATGCTATTGCAGTCCGCCACAGGATGTTTTTGTGCTGGTCGAGGGCAGTCAGGTCTGGAGTGAACCAAGGGCTATATCTGTTCTTAGTTCTGCATTTTTTGAACGGAGCATGCTTATCTAAAATGGTGAGGAAGTTACTTTTAAAGAATGACCAGGCATCCTCAACTGACGGGATGAGGTCAATATCCTTCCAGGATACCTGGGCCAGGTCGATTAGGAAGGCCTTCTCACAGAAGTGTTTTAGGGAGCGTTTGACAGTGATGAGGGGTGGTCGTTTGACTGCGGATCCGTAGCGAATACAGGCAATGAGGCAGTGATCGCTGAGATCCTGGTTGAAGACAGCAGAGGTGTATTTGGAGGGCCAGTTGGTCAGGATGACGTGTATGATGGTGCCCTTGTTTACAGATTTAGGGTTGTACCTGGTGGGTTCCTTGATGATTTGTGTGAGATTAAGGGCATCTACCTTAGATTGTAGGACTGTTAAGCATATCCCAGTTTAGGTCACCTAACAGAACAAACTCTGAAGCTAGATGGGGGGCGATCAATTCACAAATGGTGTCCAGGGCACAGCTGGGAGCTGAGGGGGGTCGGTAGCAGGCGGCAGCAGTGAGAGACTTATTTCTGGAGAGAGTAATTTTTAAAATTAGTAGTTCGAACTGTTTGGGTATGGACCTGGAAAGTATGACATAACTTTGCAGGCTATCTCTGCAGTAGACTGCAACTCCTCCCCCTTTGGCAGTTTTACCTTGACGGAAAATGTTATAGTTGGGTATGGAAATCTCCAAATTTTTGGTGGCCTTCCTGAGCCAGGATTCAGACACGGCAAGGACATCAGGGTTAGCAGAGTATGCTAAAGCAGTGAGTAAAACAACTTAGGGAGGAGGCTTCTGATGTTGACATGCATGAAACCAAGGCTTTTTCGATCACAGAAGTCAACAAATGAGGGTGCCTGGGGACATGCAGGGCCTGGGTTTACCTCCACATCACCCGCGGAACAGAGAAGGAGTAGTATGAGGGTGCGGCTAAAGGCTATCAAAACTGGTCGCCTAGAGCGTTGGGGACAAAGAATAAAAGGAGCAGATTTCTGGGCATGGTAGAATATATTCAGGGCATAATGCGCAGGCAGGGGTATGGTGGGGTGCGGGTACAGCGGAGGTAAGCCCAGGCACTGGGTGATGATAAGAGAGGTTGTATCTCTGGACATGCTGGTAGTAATGGGTGAGGTCACCGCATGTGTGGGAGGTGGGACAAAGGAGGTATCAGGGGTATGAAGAGTGGAACTAGGGGCTCCATTGTAAACTAAAACAATGATAACTAACCTGAACAACAGTATACAAGGCATATTGACATTTGAGAGAGACATACAGCGAGGCATACAGTAATCACAGGTGTTGATTGGGAGAGCTAGCTAAAACAGTAGGTGAGACAACAACAGCTAATCAGCTAGCACAACAACAGCAGGTAAAATGGCGTTGACTAGGCAGAGAGGGTCGGATTAACTACACACAGAGCCTGAGTGCGGCTGGGGCCGACAGATAAAACATAAACAAACAGAATGGAGTATCGTGATTTATGGACAGTCCAGCAGGCATCAGCTATGTAGCCAAGTGATCACAGTGTCCAGGGGGCAGCGGTGGATGGGACAGGGAAGCTAGACTGGCGAGTATTATCCAGGCAAAAAAAAACTGGCTGGCTGTGCAGACGGTAAAAGCCGCTAGCAAGCAAGCAAGCAGATAGCAAGGGCTAGAAAGTTAGCCTTTGGGGGACGTCGCGATGGGGTTAAGTCTGATTATGTCTCTTCATGCGGTGACATCGATAGACCCAGCCCAGGGTCTCTGTAACATAATAATAATAATAATAATAATAATAATAATAATAATATTAATATCAGCCCAGGATCTCTGTAACATAATAATAAGAATATCTGCCCAGGCTCTCTGTAACATAATAATAAGAATATCTGCCCAGGGTCTCTGTAACATAATAATAATATCAGCCCAGGGTCTCTGTAACATAATAATAATATCAGCCCAGGATCTCTGTAACATAATAATAATAATAATAATATTAGCCCAGGGTCTCTGTAACATAATAATAATAATGTCAGTCCAGGGTCTCTGTAACATAATAATAATAATAATAATAATAATAATATCAGCCCAGGATCTCTGTAACATAATAATAATAATAATGTCAGTCCAGGGTCTCTGTAACATAATAATAATAATAATAATAATAATAATATCAGCCCAGGATCTCTGTAACATAATAATAATAATAATGTCAGTCCAGGGTCTCTGTAACATAATAATAAAATAATAATAATAATAATAATATCAGCCCAGGATCTCTGTAACATAATAATAATAATAATTATATCAGCCCAGGGTCTCTGTAACATAATAATAATTATTATTATATCAGCCCAGGGTCTCTGTAACATAATAATAATAATTATTATATCAGCCCAGGGTCTCTGTAACATAATAATAATAATATCAGCCCAGGGTCTCTGTAACATAATAATAATAATATCAGCCCAGGGTCTATAACATAATAATAATAATAATAAAAGACACTCCAGCAAACTGGTGATGTATAGATCTTAAACCAATGACATCCATCAGGGTTTGTATAGGAGCATATGTTTATTTATTTATTTTATCTTTATTTTACTAGGCAAGTCAGTTAAGAACAAATTCTTATTTTCAATGACAGCTTAGGAACATTGGGTTAAGTGCCTTGTTCAGGGGCAGAACTACAGATTTTTACCTTGTCTGCTTGGGGATTTGATATTTCGGTTACTAGTCCAACACTCTAACCACTAGGCTACCTGCTGCCCCAGAGGGAGGCTACATGTCCCCCTCTGCCCTCACTGACTGCTACATTTTATCATGAAATGTTTCTGTGGACTGTGGAGTGCAGCGGTTCCCAAACTTTTTGGGCCCACGACACTATTTTGATGTCTGAACTTCTCTCAAGTTTTTTTGTTGTAGTTAACAGCCAATGTTTACTTTTTTATTTGGGGCTATGACGGTCAACTGCAAATTAGTCTGACATAATGTATCTTATCTCACCACCACTAATGACATGGGTGTGCTGCATGTCGTGTCAGAGCATCTCATAGTCAGGGGGCGTGGTCAACAGTGTGCGCCTCATCTCTGATTTCAAATCCAACCTGGATCGAGAGCACTGACCCCAGCTTCACATAGATATTAACTGGCAATGGAACCATTCGTTTTAGGGTGCTTTCATGACAAATGGGAAAAATATGAGGTCAAATCATGACGTCAGTGATCTTCAGGTCTGAAAGTCGGAGCTCTAGAAAGAGGTCCGAGTTCCTGAGTTGGAATTCCGAGTTGGATGAATATTCAAAACGATTTCCCTCAGTCGGCGCTCGTTTTTTACCGAGTTTCCAGTTGTCTTGAACACGTTGAAGATGGAAGTCGGGAGACTTCCCAGTTCCCAGTTGTTTTGAACACTGCATTAATGGTCAGAGGGAGACGGCAGGGTATTTCCCTTTGAGTCAGGAACCAAAACTCCTACGTAGTGACCCGTGAATGCGTTGTCTGCAGCATTTGTTCACATGACAGCTCGATCAGCTGTTCGATTTCACTTACCGACATGTCAACAGTCAAATGGATTGGGAAGTAGGTCCCAAAGTGTTGGAGGTGAGCAGTCACTTTCTGATTCTTTTTTTCTGTTGGAAACATGCACAGCCGAGGAAACGGGGCATGGTTCACTTTTGAAAGACTCTCTCTCCGATAATAATAATTTCCTCTGAATGGACTGATTCTGTCACACATCTCTAGAATGTTTTTGTATTTCCCCTGCATGCTTGTGTTCAGTTCGTTCAGTTTCCCAAATATGACAGTTACATAAGCAGTGAGACACATTTTCTTTTCATTACATAGAAAGTCAACCATGTCGGTCATTTTACATCCGTTGTGAATGACAACAGTTCCTCTCTCAATGCAAAAAATCTTTCCAACACTCCCCCACAATAACCACCCAGCCTCGGTGTGAAAATGAACATCGTCATGCTCTGATCCCATATCGCCACATAGTTTTGTGTACAGGCGAGTGTGCAGTTGTTGCGATTTGATGTAGTTAACAATCAGTATATCTCGAGTTCTGTGCTCAGCTCTTTTTCTGCCAATTGCTCTCGGTGTATCATACAATGTGTCCATATGGCAGAGGGAAACTCATTCATGAATAGAGTGCAGAGACCTGCCCAGCATCCCACCATAGATGGAGCCCCATCTGTGCAAAAGTCTGATATTCATTCCCATGGAATCTGTTTTTCGTCAATATGGCCACGCAGAACACTGAACACCCCTTGTGCCATTTCATGCTCAGGAATCGTGAGACAAAACAATATGTCCTCAAGAATAGCATCCCCCAACATGTATAGCAAACAAAAGTTAATGCATGTGCATCTCGGCATCTCACAGCTAACGTCCATTTGGAGAGCATAAGCTGGGGAGTTTGAGTCGTTCAGTCAGAGTTTACTCTTGATTGCTAGCAATAGCATAAATTCTTTGTTTCACGGTGTTATCTGACAAAGGCATTGATGTGAGTTTCTGTGCTCCTACCTCCCCAAACATTATTTTCACAATGCCAATTGCAGCCGGTAATATCAAAGTCTCTGCAATAGTGTGTGGCTTCATAGCGTAGCAGGCCTAGCCATTCACCATGGGAATTATTCAAGTGCAACTGTCAAGAGTGGCCTTTTCCCATGATCTAATGGCGCTATAAAGTATGTGGACAACCCTTCAAATTAATGGATTTGATTATTTCAGCCACACCCGTTGCTGACAGGTGTATAAAATTGAGGACACAGCCATCCATACAATCTCCATAGACAAACATTGGCAGTAGAATGTCATTACTGGAGAGCTCAGTGACTTTCAACGTGTCAGCGTCATAGGATTCCACCTTTCCAACTAGTCAGTTCGTAACATTTCTGCCCTGCTGAAGCTGCCCCAGTTGACTGTAAGTGCTCTTATTGTGAAGTGGAAAAGTTTAGGGGCAACAACGGCTCAGCCGCGAAGTGAAAGGCCACACAAGCTCACAGAATGGCACCGCCAAGTGCTGAAGCTCGTAGCGTGTATAAATCGTCCTTCCTCGGTTGCAACATTCACTACCGAGTTTCAAACTGCCTCTGGAAGCAACGTCAGCACAAGAACTGTTCGTCGGGAGCTTCATGGCACGGGTTTCCATGGCCGAGCAGCCGCACACATGCCTAAGATCACCATGCGCAATGCCAAGTATCGGCTGGAGTGGTGTAAAGTTTAACACCATTGGACTTTGGAGCAGTGGAAATGCATTCTCTGGAGTGATGAATCACCTTTCACCATCTGCCAGTCCGAATGACGAATCTGAGATTTGGAAGATGCCAGGAGAACGCTACCTGCCCCAATGTATAGTGCACACTGTAAAGTTTGGTGGAGGAGGAATAATGGTCTGGGGCTGTTTTTCATGGTTCGGGGAAAGCCCCTTAGTTCCAGTGAAGGCAAATCTTACCGCCACAGCATACAATGACATTCTAGATGATTCTGTGCTTCCAACTTTGTGGCAACAATTTGGGGAAGGCCCTTTCCTATTTCAGCATTACAATGAACCTGTGCACAAAGTGAGTTTGTCGAGATCGGTATGGAAGAAGTTTACTGGCCTCAATCCCATTGAATACCTTTGGGATAAATTGGATCGCCGACTGTGAGCCAGGCCTAATCGCCCAACCTCACTAATGCTCTTGTGGCTGAATGGAAGCAAGTCCCCACATCAATGTTTCAACATCTAGTAGAAAGCCTTCCCAGATGAGTGGAGGCTGTTATAGCAGCAGAAGTGGGACCAAGTCCATATTAATGCCCATGATTTTGGAATTAAATGTTCGACTAATTAAATGTTTCCACATACTTTTGGCCATGTTGTGTTTATCTATATACACATTTAGGAAATTCTCCCTCGACCCCATTTTCATATCAGACGACCCCTAGTTTGGGAACTGCTGCTCCAGTTTATCTGACGTGTTTTCTCTGTCGTGTGTGTGTGTAGTGCCCAGGCGTTACAGACCATGTTCCAGCTGATGACCCCTAAGCAGATGTTTGAGCACCTGAAGGGCTATGAGGACGTGTCCCATATCAACTGGAACCAAGACAAGGCCGCAGCCATACTGGAGGCCTGGCAGAGGAAATACTCAGAGGTAATGCTGTATGTGTTTGTATGTGTGAGTGTACAGTGGAGTAAACTGTACTAGGAGCCATACAGAGTGTACTGTAAAAACATGCTGTGTAGAGAGAGAGAGGGGCATTCCTATCTATGGCAGACGTAATGTGCACATTCCAGCCCCTATCCTCCCGTCCTCCTCCCCTTCCTCTCCCCCTCTGCCTTCCCTCCCCCTCAGTCCAGTTGCTCCTGTGTGGGCCTAAGAGGGAGATGGGAGAGGACAGGAGGAAACAGTCCCTCTGCCCTAGTTTGGAGGCAGCACTAGCAGCAACAGCTTATGATATAATGCACTATGGCTGTGATCGTTTCAAGAAGGCCCTAGCAATGCATTGAATATGCATCATGGTTTTCTCCATCCTGGTAGGGTGCACATTTTAGTTTCAGCCCAGCATTAACAGATGTGAAGTCTGGGCCCCCCAGTAAATCCCATGTCCCCTATCTGAAGCTGAAGTCTGGGCCCTCCAGTACAGCCCATGTCCCCTATCTGAAGCTGAAGTCTGGGCCCTCCAGTACAGCCCATGCCCCCTATCTGAAGCTGAAGTCTGGGCCCTCCAGTACAGCCCATGCCCCCTATCTGAAGCTGAAGTCTGGGCCCCCCAGTAGGCCCCGTATCTGAACTTGCAACCTGGCTTACCCCATATGTAAGCCTGGTCCTCCAGTAGAGAGTGGTCCCAGTAGTGGTGTGTGGCGGTGGGTTAGAGTTGGGAGCTGTGCAGGGGAGAGCAGGACATCTGGAAAACATCAGGCTGGCGCTGAATCTTTTGAGCACACACACGCACAATCTCTTTCCCAGCTGCAGATCCATTGGTGGCTCATGTGTGACATCAACTGGTCTTTGTTTTTTAAGGTCTTAACCCCTACTCCATACGATATGACCCTGTGTGTGTGTGTGTGTGTGTGTGTGTGTGTGTGTGTGTGTGTGTGTGTGTGTGTGTGTGTGTGTGTGTGTGTGTGTGTGTGTGTTTGTGTGTGTGTGTGTGTGTGTGGCAAGTGTCAGCCATTCATTTTGGGGGCCCAGTGTTCAGTGTGAGGGAACAGGTGTGATCATTTGTTTGAGAGAACTGTGCTTTTATCAATCTCTTCTAACCATCAGGGGCACAGACCACACATCTACTGTGTGTGGTGTGTCCGTGCATGCTTGCATGTGTGTGTGCGTATGTGTGTGTGTGCTTCTATGCTTGTGGGTTTGTCAATGAAATAGTGCTCTGGTAAACATCAGTGAAAGAGTCCAGAGAAGCATTGAGTTTTATAATGTGTGTATCTGTGTGTGTGTTTATCAAGGTCACAGCTGCAGTACTGTACTATCTTAGAGCCTCTCCTATTCACTCTGTAGAGTTGTTAGCTTTTACATCATTTACACCATCCAACCTGTTATTTAGCTGACGCTCTCTCTCTCTCTCTCTCTCTCTCTCTCTCTCTCTCTCTCTCTCTCTCTCTCTCTCCCTCCATCTCTCTCTCCTCCTCTCGCCCCCTCTCTCTCTCTCTCTCTCTCTTTATCTCTCTCTTTCTCTCTTTATTTATTTATTTCTCTCCCTCTCGTTATCTCTCTCCCTCCTCTCCCTCATCTCTCTCTATCTCTCTCTTTCTCTCTTTATTTCTCTCTCTCCCTCTATCTCTCACCCCTCTTTATTTCTCTATCTTTATTGCTCTCGCTCTCTTTATCTCTATCTCTCTCTTTATTTCTCTCTCTCTCTCTCTCTCTCTCTCTCTCTCTCTCTCTCTCTCTCAATTCAATTCAAGGGGCTTTATTGGCATGGGAAACATGTGTTAACATTGCCAATGCAAGTGAAATAGATAATATACAAAAGTGTAATAAACAATAAAAATGAACATTAAACATTACACATACAGAAGTTTCAAAACAATAAAGACATTACAAATGTCATATTATATATATATACAGTGTTGTAACAATGTACAAATGGTTAAAGTACACAAGGGAAAATACATAAGCATAAATATGGGTTGTATTTACAATGGTGTTTGTTCTTCACTGGTTGCACTTTTCTTGTGGCAACAGGTCACAAATCTTGCTGCTGTGATGGCACACTGTGGAATTTCACCCAGTAGATATGGGAGTTTATCAAAGTTGGATTTTATTTTCCAATTCTTCGTGGATCTGTGTAATCTGAGGGAAATATGTCTCTCTAATATGGTCATACATTGGGCAGGAGGTTAGGAAGTGCAGCTCAGTTTCCAACTCATTTTGTGGGCAGTGAGCACATAGCCTGTCTTCTCTTGAGAGCCATGTCTGTCTACGGCGGCCTTTCTCAATAGCAAGGCTATGCTCATTAAGTCTGTACATAGTCAAAGCTTTCCTTAAGTTTGGGTCAGTCACAGTGGTCAGGTATTCTGCCACTGTGTACTCTCTGTTTAGGGCCAAATAGCATTCTAGTTCGCTCTGTTTTTTTGTTAATTCTTTCCAATGTGTCAAGTAATTTTTTATTTTTTTTCATGATTTGGTTGTGTCTAATTGTGCTGCTGTCCTGGGGCTCTGTAGGGTGTGTTTGTGTTTGTGAACAGAGCCCGAGGACCAGCTTGCTTAGGGGACTCTTCTCCAGGTTCATCTCTCTGTATGTGATGGCTTTGTTATGGAAGGTTTGGGAATCGCTTCCTTTTAGGTGGTTGTAGAATTTAACGGCTCTTTTCTGGATTTTGATAATTATTGGGTATCGGCCTAATTCTGCTCTGCATGCATTATTTGGTGTTCTACGTTGTACACGGAGGATATTTTTGCAGAATTCTGCATGCAGAGTCTCAATTTGGTGTTTGTCCCATTTTGTGAAGTCTTGGTTGGTGAGCAGACCCCAGACCTCACAACCATAAAGGGCAATGGGCTCTTTGAGTGATTCAAGTATTTTTAGCCATATCCTAATTGGTATGTTGAAATTTATGTTCCTTTTGATGGCATAGAATGCCCTTCTTGCCTTGTCTCTCAGATCGTTCACAGCTTTGTGGAAGTTACCTGTGGCGCTGATGTTTAGGCCAAGGTATGTATAGTTTTTGTGTGCTCTAGGGCAACAGTGTCTAGATGGAATTTGTATTTGTGGTCCTGGTGAATGGACCTTTTTTGGAACACCATTATTTTGGTCTTACTGAGATTTACTGTCAGGGCCCAGGTCTGACAGAATCTTTGCAGAAGATCTAGGTGCTGCTGTATGCCCTCCTTGGTTGGTGACAGAAGCACCAGATCATCAGCAAACAGTAGACATTTGACTTCGGATTCTAGTAGGGTGAGGCCGGGTGCTGCAGACCTTTCTAGTGCCCGCCCCAATTCGTTGATATATATGTTGAAGAGGGTGGGGCTTAAGCTACATCCCTGACTCACCCCACGACCCTGTGTGAAGAAATGTGTGTTTTTTGCCAATTTTAAACGCACACTTGTGGTTTGTGTACATGGAATTTATAATGTCGTATGAGTTTCAGTATAGCCAATTGGAATTTGTTGTCTGTATATTTGATCATTTCATTAAGGATACCACCAACACCACAGGCCTTTTTGGGTTGCAGGGTTTTTATTTTGTCCTGTAACTCATTCAAGGTAATTGGAGAATCCAGTGGGTTCTGGTAGTCTTTAATAGTTGATTCTAAGATTTGTATTTGATCATGTATATGTTTTTGCTCTTTATTCTTTATTATAGAGCCAAAAAGATTGGAGAAGTGGTTTACCCATACATCTTCATTTTGGATATATAATTCTTTGTGTTGTTGTTTGTTTAGTGTTTTCCAATTTTCCCAGAAGTGGTTAGAGTCTATGGATTCTTCAATTACATTCTCTCTCTCTCTCTCTCTCTCTCTCTCTCTCTCTCTCTCTCTCTCTCTCTCTCTCTCTCTCTCTCTCTCTCTCTCTCTCTCTCTCCCCCCCCCAGGTGGTAAAACAGAGTGTAGCAGCCAACTCATCTCAGAAGGTGTTGACGTTTACCACCACCACTCTGGAAGACATCCTCAAGTCTTTCTCTGATGTCAGCATCATACGAGTGGCCAGCGGCTACCTGCTCATGGTGAGACTGACAACACACACCTGGGGCTCAACACACTTAATCAACTATACCTCTGTGTGTGTGTGTGTGTGTGGCAAGTGTGTGTGTGCAAGTGTGTGTGTAAGCATGTGTGTGTGAGCATTAACATGCTCTCTCTCTCTGTGTAGTTGGCCTATGCCTGTCTGACCATGCTACGCTGGGACTGTGCTAAGTCTCAGGGAGCTGTTGGACTGGCTGGTGTCCTCTTGGTGGCGCTGTCTGTGGCTGCAGGCCTGGGGCTCTGCTCTCTGCTGGGCATATCTTTCAACGCTGCCACCACACAGGTAGCTCACACACACAGGCTAACGCACTCACACAACATACAACACATACAACACAAACACCCACAACACACACACACAGGTGACATACACTACCTTTGGGGTCACTTAGAAATGTCCCTGTTTTCCACGAAAACATACATGAAATGAGGTGCAAAATGAATTGGAAATATAGTCAAGACGTTGACAAGGTTATAATGATTTTTAATTGAAATAATTATTGTGTCCTTAAAACTTTGCTTTTGTCAAAGAATCCTCCATTTGCAATATTTACAGCCTTGCAGACCTTTAGCATTCTAGTTGTCAATTTGTTGAGGTAATCTGAAGAGGTTTCACCCCATGCTTCCTGAAGCACCTCCCACAAGTTGGATTGGCTTGATGGGCACTTCTTACATACCAAATGGTCAAGATGCTCCCACAACAGCTCAATAGGGTTGAGATCCAGTGACTGTGCTGGCCACTCCAATATAGACAGAATACCAGCTGACTGCTCCTTCCCTAAATAGTTATTGCATAGCTTGGAGCTGTGCTCTGGGTCATTGTCCTGTTGTAAGAGGAAATTGTCTCCAATTAAGCACTGTCCACAGGGTATGGCATGGTGTTGCAAAATGAGGTGATAGCCTTCCTTCTTCAAGATCCCTTTTAACATGTACAAATCTCCCACTCTACCAGCACCAAAACACCCCAGACCATCACATTGCCTCCACCATGCTTGACAGATGGCCTTAAGCACTCCTCCAGCATCTTTTAAATTTTTTCTGCGTCTCATGAATGTTCTTCTTTGTGATCCGAACACCTCAAACTTAGATTCGTCTGTCCATAACACTTTTTTCCAATCCTCCTCTGTCCAGTGTCTGTGTTCTTTTGCCCATCTTATTTTTTTATTTTTATTGGCCAGTCTGAGATATTGCTTTTTCTTTGTAACTCTGCCTAGAAGACCAGCATCCTGGAGTCGCCCCTTCACTGTTGACGCTGAGACTGGTGTTTTGTGGGTACTATTTAATGGAGCTGCCAGTTGAGGACTTGTGAGGCGTCTATTTCTCAAACTAGACACTCTAATGTACTTTTCTTCTTGCTCAGTTGTACACCGGGGCCTCCCACTCCTCTTTCTATTCTGGTTAGAGCCAGTTTGTGCTGTTCTGTGAAGGGAGTAGTACAGTTGTGGCCAAAAGTTTTGAGAATAACACAAATATTAATTTTCACATAGTTTGCTGCTTCAGTGTCTTTAGATATTTTTGTCAGATGTTACTATGGAATACTGAAGTATAATTACAAGCATTTCATAAGTGTCAAAGGCCTTTATTGACAATTACATGAAGTTGATGCAAAGAGTCAATATTTGCAAAGTCAATATCCGCCCTGGCATGCTGTCAATTAACTTCTGGGCCACATCCTGCCTGACTGATGGCAGCCCATTCTTGCATAATCAATGCTTGGAGTTTGTCAGAATTTGTTGGTTTTTGTTTGTCCACCCGCCTCTTGAGGATTGACCACAAGTTCTCAATTGGATTAAGGTCTGGGGAGTTTCCTGGCCATGGACCCAAAATATCGATGTTTTGTTCCCCAAGCCACTTAGTTATCACTTTTGCCTTATGGCAAGGTGCCATCATGCTGGAAAAGACAATGTTCGTCACCAAACTGTTCCTGGATGGTTGGGAGAAGTTGCATTCGAGAGGATGTGTTGGTACCATTCTTTATTCATGGCTGTGTTCGTAGGCAAAATTGTGAGTGAGCCCAATCTCTTGGCTGAGAAGCAACCCCACACATGAATGGTCTCAGGATGCTTTACTGTTGGCATGACACAGGACTGATGGTAGCGCTCACCTTGTCTTCTCCGGACAAGCTTTTTTCCGGATGTCCCAAACAATCGGAAAGGGGATTCATCAGAGAAAATGACTTTACCCCAGTCCTCAGCAGTCCAATCCCTGTATCTTTTGCAGAATATCAGTCTGTCCCTGATGTTTTTCCTGGAGAGATGTGGCTTCTTTGCTGCCCTTCTTGACACCAGGCCATCCTCCAAAATTCTTTGCCTCACTGTGCATGCAGATGCACTCACACCTGCCTGCTGCCATTCCTGAGCAAGTTCTGTACTGGTGGTGCCCCGATCCCGCAGCTGAATCAATTTTAGGAGATGGTCCTGGCTCTTGCTGGAATTTCTTGGGTGCCCTGAAGCCTTCTTCACAACAATTGAACCGCTCTCCTTGAAGTTATTGATGATACGATAAATGGTTGATTTAGGTACACTATTAATGGCAGTAATATCCTTGCCTCTGAAGCTCGTTTTGTGCAAGCAATAATGACGGCACGTGTTTCCTTGCAGGTAACCATGGTTGACAGAGGAAGAACAATGATTCCATGCACCACCCTCCTTTTGAAGCTTCCAGTCTGTTATTTGAACTCAATCAGCATGACAGAGTGATCTCCAGCCTTGTCCTCATCAACACTCACACCTGTGTTAACTAGAGAATCACTGACATGATGTCAGCTGGTCCTTTTGTGGCAGGGCTGAAATGCAGTGGACATTAATTTGGGGGATTCGTTAATTTTCATGGCAAAGAGGGACTTTGCAATTAATTGCAATTCATCTGATAGCTCTTCATAACAATCTGGAGTATATACAAATTGCCATCATACAAACTGAGGCAGCAGACTTTGTGAAAATTAATATTAGTGTCATTCTCAAAACTTTTGGCCACGACTGTACACAGCGTTGTACGAGATCTTCAGTTTCTTGGCACTTTCTCAAATGGAATAGCCTTAATTTCTTAGAACAAGAACATACCGACGAGTTTCAGAAGGCCATTTTGCGCCTGTAATCGAACCCACAAATGCCGATGCTCCAGATACTCAACTAGTCTAAAGAAGGCTAGTTTTATTGCTTCTTTAATCAGGTTTCAGTACGCCTATGTAGATATTCCATTAAAAAATATACGGTTTCTAGCTACAATAGTAATTTACAACATTAACAATGTCTACACATATTTCTGATCAATTTGATGTAATTTTAATGGACAAAAAAATGATATTTCTAAAAGAATGATATTTCTAAACGACCCCAAACTTTTGATGTGTTACCTACACTACCGTTCAATCAGGCGAAGGTTACAAACTCTGCCTCCTGCACATACTGTATTTCAGACTTCGGTAACACATCACACACACAGACTGACTAACTGGTGTGCATGTGTGTTTCAGGTGCTTCCGTTCCTGGCACTAGGTGTAGGTGTGGATGATGTGTTTCTCCTGGCCCATGCCTTCAGTGAGACGGGACAGAACAAGAGGATCCCATTTGAGGTGAGACACAACAACAACACTATGCTTCCACACCACACTGATCACTGTGGGCATGGCTTCGTCAACCCCTGCCTGCAGGGACTAGTCTGAGAGCTAATCTGCGACCAGTTTTGCCTTATTTAAAGCATAATGAATATGATTGTATGAACAGGGAGAACCTGATTCTAGATCAGCATTCTAAGACACTTTTTTAGATATGGGCTCTGGGGAAGATTGAAAATAAACCTTTCCATCCCCTTCCCTCTCTCCCTCTCTCTGTCTCCCCCTCCTCTTATCCCTCACCTAGACGAATGTGTCTGAGCCTGTCTGTGCCTGTGATGCAACATCAGACGCACACACACGCACAATAATACACACACACATACACACACACAGCCAGATATTCAAATGTCTATAGGAGCGTACTTTGTATACACTAATGCATAGGATGTGGGCTCTTGAGGTCTGGGGTACTAAAACGGTTTGTAGAGTGTGTGTGTGCCTGCTTGTGTGTGTGTGTTCCTGCGTGTGTGTGTGCCTGTGTGTGTGTGTGTGTGCCTGCGTGTGCCTGCGTGTTCCTGCATGTTTGTGTGTGTGTGTGTGTTTCTGTGTAGAAGGGGAAACACAGACACGTATTTACTTGTTTTTATTTTTTTTCTGATCTCTTTCCTCTCTCCCCAGGTGAACAGTAAACAGAGATTAACCTGACCTCTTTCCTCTATCCCCAGATGAACAGTAAACAGAGATGAACCTGATCTCTTTCCTCTCTCCCCAGATGAACAGTAAACAGAGATGAACCTGATCTCTTTCCTCTATCCCCAGATGAACAGTAAACAGAGATGAACCTGATCTCTTTCCTCTCTCCCCAGATGAACAGTAAACAGAGATGAACCTGATCTCTTTCCTCTCTCCCCAGATGAACAGTAAACAGAGATTAACCTGATCTCTTTCCTCTCTCCCCAGATGAACAGTAAACAGAGATGAACCTGACCTCTTTCCTCTCTCCCCAGATGAACAGTAAACAGAGATGAACCTGATCTCTTTCCTCTCTCCCCAGTTGAACAGTAAACAGAGATAAACCTGATCTCTTTCCTCTCTCCCCAGATGAACAGTAAACAGAGATGAACCTGATCTCTTTCCTCTCTCCCCAGATGAACAGTAAACGGAGATGAACCTGATCTCTTTCCTCTCTCCCCAGATGAACAGTAAACAGAGATGAACCTGATCTCTTTCCTCTCTCCCCAGGTGAACAGTAAACAGAGATGAACCTGATCTCTTTCCTCTCTCCCCAGATGAACAGTAAACAGAGATGAACCTGATCTCTTTCCTCTCTCCCCAGATGAACAGTAAACAGAGATGAACCTGATCTCTTTCCTCTCTCCCCAGATGAACAGTAAACAGAGATGAACCTGATCTCTTTCCTCTCTCCCCAGATGAACAGTAAACAGAGATGAACCTGATCTCTTTCCTCTCTCCCCAGATGAACAGTAAACAGAGATGAACCTGACCTCTTTCCTCTCTCCCCAGATGAACAGTAAACAGAGATGAACCTGATCTCTTTCTTCTCTCCCCAGATGAACAGTAAACAGAGATGAACCTGATCGCTTTCCTCTCTCCCCAGATGAACAGTAAACAGAGATGAACCTGATCTCTTTCCTCTCTCCCCAGGTGAACAGTAAACAGAGATGAACCTGATCTCTTTCCTCTCTCCCCAGATGAACAGTAAACAGAGATGAACCTGATCTCTTTCCTCTATCCCCAGATGAACAGTAAACAGAGATGAACCTGATCTCTTTCCTCTATCCCCAGAGGAACAGTAAACAGAGATGAACCTGATCTCTTTCCTCTCTCCCCAGATGAACAGTAAACAGAGATGAACCTGATCTCTTTCCTCTCTCCCCAGATGAACAGTAAACAGAGATGAACCTGATCTCTTCTGTCTGACACGTCCTCAACACTCCACACGCGCTAGCGTTGGGGGACGTCAACCTTTGACCTGTCATGATGATGTACTCATGAAACATTGTGATATATGATAGCCCTCTATTGGCTCCAATATATATTTTTCATTTTGCGCTGCTTTGGTGGAATTGTCTGTTCTGTCTATCTTAAATTCCTCTTGCGTTCTGCATATAACATATTTATTGAAATAGGCTATAGCAAACAGTAGGGATAGGCCAGTTACTAGGAATGCCACCCACGTGGTATTTACTGTGTGGCACCAGCCATGTACCAAATAGCCTAAACCATCGTCTATCACATCACGATGTCATCACCGTCAAAAGGCTGGCTGTCTATCATCGTCCATAATCGTCACCCAACCCTAACAAACATAGTGTGAGTGTGTTTCTGCGTAGCCCCATTCGGGGCAGATAGGGCTAAGACGGGATTAACTGTTTTGTGCGTGCAGAACTTTAGTGAGATGTGTGTGAGCATCGTGTTTTTGATCTTAGCGTGCGTATAATAACTGTTAACCCAGAAGTCAAATCTTGCGTGATTAACTACTGTGTTCATACATGTTAAAAATGAAAGTCTCCACCCTCGCAAAAGGAAACTCTCAACCAAAGAGTGGGTAGAAAGTTGTTTCCTTTCCTCTAAAAAGCCACACAAGCTGCATGCAGTCTTTGTACTCATGAGCTTAGTAAGGTGTCATGGAGAGATAAGAGCAATGTATTCCACACAACCCTACGAAACACCTGAGGCAGACACCTGTCATATATCTTAATCCAATCAAACACTTGCCTTAAGATCAAGTTGGAAGTTGGAACATACTAAGATGTTTTGCAGCTGTTGATATCTCCCTCCGAATGCTCTGCAATATATTTTATTATCATATCATTGGCGTCATGATGTATCTCCTCTTGCAATGTGTTGTGTTTTGTAGCCCTCAATCTGAACAGGTTGAAATTCTAAGGGATTTCTCTGTCTTTATCTCTCTTTGTCTTTATCTCTCTCTCTCTCTCTCTCTCTCTCTCTCTCTCTCTCTCTTTCTCTTTATCTCTCTCTCTCTGTGTGTAGGACCGTACAGGGGAGTGTTTGAAGAGGACAGGGGCTAGTGTAGCTCTCACCTCCATCAGTAACGTCACTGCTTTCTTCATGGCAGCTCTCATCCCTATACCTGCCCTACGAGCCTTCTCTCTGCAGGTACCTGTGTGTGTGTGTGGTTGTGCTGCAGATGTGTGTGTGTGGTTGTGCTTGTGGTTGTGCTGCAGGTGTGTGTGTGGTTGTGCTTAGTTGTTGTGTTGCAGGTGTGTGTGTGTGGTTGTGCTCATGGTTGTGTTGCAGGTGTGTGTGTGTGTGGTTGTGCTCATGGTTGTGTTGCAGGTGTGTGTGTGTGCCTGTGCTCGTGGTTGTGTTGCAGGTGTGTGTGCGTGCTTGTGCTCGTGGTTGTGTTGCAGGTGTGTGTGTGTGGTTGTGCTCGTGGCTGTGTTGCAAGTGTGTGTGTGTGGTTGTGCTCGTGGCTGTGTTGCAGGTGTGTGTGTGTGGTTGTGCTCGTGGTTGTGTTGCAGGTGTGTGTGTGTGGTTGTGCTCGTGGCTGTGTTGCAGGTGTGTGTGTGTGGTTGTGCTCGTGGTTGTGTTGCAGGTGTGTGTGTGTGGTTATGTTGCAGGTGTGTGTGTGTGGTTGTGTTGCAGGTTTGTGTGTGTGTGTGTGGTTGTGTTGCAGGTGTGTGTGTGTGGTTGTGTTGCAGGTGTGTGTGTGGTTGTGTTGCAGGTGTGTGTGTGGTTGTGTTGCAGGTGTGTGTGTGTGTGTGGTTGTGTTGCAGGTGTGTGTGTGTGGTTGTGTTGCAGGTGTGTGTGTGTGTGTGTGTGGTTGTGTTGCAGGTGTGTGTGTGTGGTTGTGCTCATGGTTGTGTTGCAGGTGTGTGTGTGTGTGTGGTTGTGCTCATGGTTGTGTTGCAGGTGTGTGTGTGGTTGTGATGCAGGTGTGTGTGTGGTTGTGCTCATGGTTGTGTTGCAGGTGTGTGTGTGTGCTTGTGCTCGTGGTTGTGTTGCAGGTGTGTGTGCGTGCTTGTGCTCGTGGTTGTGTTGCAGGTGTGTGTGTGTGGTTGTGCTCGTGGTTGTGTTGCAGGTGTGTGTGTGTGGTTGTGTTGCAGGTGTGTGTGTGTGGTTGTGTTGCAGGTGTGTGTGTGTGTGTGTGGTTGTGTTGCACGTGTGTGTGTGTGTGTGGTTGTGTTGCAGGTGTGTGTGTGTGTGTGTGTGTGTGTGGTTGTGTTGCAGGTGTGTGTGTGTGTGTGTGTGTGTGTTTGTCAGGAGCTTTTTATTGACTTCATTCATCAAACTGAAACTTAGACCTTTTTCGTGGCCTGATTGGTGATGGGCCCAATATCTGTCCACCGAACCCAATCCTCTTCCTGGGGTCCAGCACAATGATGACAGTTTATACTATTTTAAAAACATTACAATACATTCATAGATTTCACTGTGTGCCCTCAGGCCCCTACTCCACCACTACCACATATCTACAGTACTAAATCCATGTGTACGTGTGTGTATAGTGCATATGTTATTGTGTGTGTGTGTGTACGTGTGTGTATAGTGCATATGTTATCGTGTGTGTGTGTATGCTTGTCTGTGCCTGTATTTGTGATGCTTCACAGTCCTCGCTGTTGCATAAGGTGTTTTTTTCTGTTTTTTTAATCTAATTTTACTGCTGGCATCAGTAACTTGATGTGGAATAGAGTTCCATGTAGTCATGGCTCTATGTAGTACTGTGAGGCTCCCATAGTCTGTTCTGGACTTGGGGACTGTGAAGAGACCTCTTGTGGCATGTCTTGTGGGGTATGCATGAGTGTCCAAGCTGTGCACCAGTAGTTCAAACAGACAGTTCGGTGCATTCAACATGTCAATACCTCTCATAAACACAAGTAATGATGAAGTCAATCTCTCCTCCATGTTGAGTCAAGAGATTGACATGCATATTATAAAAATTATCTCTCTGTGTACATCCAATGGCCAGTCGTGCTCTGTTCTGAGCCAATTGCAAAGTCCCTTTTTGTGGCACCTGACCACACGACTGAACAGTTGTCCAGCTGCGACAAAACTAGGGCCTGTAGGACCTGCCTTGTTGATAGTGTTGGTAACCTGTTATGGCTAGGGGATCCGCTAGGGGTTCCCCTCGACAACATCCGCTGAAGTGGCAGAGCGCGAAATTCATTCAAAAAATATATATTTAACTTTCATACATTCACAAGTGCATACACCAAATTAAAGCTTAACTTCTTGTTAAGAAGGCAGATCAGAGCTTTATTATGGACAGACCTCTCCCCATTTTAGATACTATTGTATCAACATGTTTTTGACCGTGACAGTTTTTAATCCAGGTTTAATCCCAGCAGTTTAGTCATCTGGATTTGCTCAATTTCCACATTATTTATTACAAGATTTAGTTGGGTTTAGTGAAATATTTGTCACAAATTCAATGCTTTTAGTTTTATAAATATTTAGGAGTAACTTCTTCCTTGCCACCCACTCTTGAACCAAGTGCAACTCTTTGTTAAATGTTGCGGTCATTTCAGTCGCTGTAGTAGCTGACGTGTATAGTGTTCAGTCATTTGCATACATAGACACACTGGCTTTACTCAAAGCCTGTGGCATGTCATTAGTAAAGATTGAAAAATGTAATGGGCCAAGACAGCTGCCCTGGGGAATTCCTAATTCTACCTGGATTATGTTGGAGAGGGTGTTATTTAATGGAATCCTCTCCAACATAATCCAGGTAGCGAGGTGGTTAAAGGGGCAATCTGCAGTTGTTACATACATTTTTGGAATTATAAATCTATTATATGTACAGTGGGGCAAAAAAGTATTTAGTCAGCCACCAATTGTTTAAGTTATCCCCCTTAAAAAGATGAGAGAGGACTGTAATTTTCATCATAGGTACATTTCAACTATGACAGACAAAATGAGAAAAAAAATCCAGAAAATCACATTGTAGAATTTTGTATGAATTTATTTGCAAATTATGGTGGAAAAAAAGTATTTGGTCAATAACAAAAGTTTCTCAATACTTTGTTATATACCCTTTGTTGGGAATGACAGAGGTCAAACATTTTCTGTAAGTCTTCACAAGGTTTTCACACACTGTTGCTGGTATTTTGGCCCATTCCTCCATGCAGATCTCCTCTAGAGCAGTGATGTTTTGGGGCTGTTGCTGGGCAACATGGACTTTCAACTCCCTCCAAAGATTTTCTATGGGGTTGAGATCTGGAGACTGGCTAGGCCACTCCATGACCTTGAAATGCTTCTTACGAAGCCACTCCTTCGTTGCCCAGGCGGTGTGTTTGGGATCATTGTCATGCTGAAAGACCCAGCCACGTTTCATCTTCAATGCCCTTGCTGATGGAAGGAGGTTTTCACTCAAAATCTCACGATACATGGCCCCATTAATTCTTTCCTTTACACTGATCAGTCGTCCTGGTCCCTTTGCAGAAAAACATATATATAACATATATAACATATATATAAAAACATATATATATGATATTTCCACCCCCATGCTTCACAGTAGGTATGGTGTTCTTTGGATGCAACTCAGCCTGCTTTGTCCTCCAAACACGACGAGTTGAGTTTTTTCCAAAAAGTTATATTTTGGTTTCATCTGACCATATGACATTCTCCCAATTTTCTTCTGGATCATCCAAATGCTCTCTAGCAAACTTTAGACGGGCCTGGACATGTATTTGCTTAAGCAGGGGGACACGTCTGGCACTGCAGGATTTGAGTCCCTGGCGACGTAGTGTGTTACTGATGGTAGGCTTTGTTACTTTGGTCCCAGCTCTTTGCAGATCATTCACTAGGTCCTCCCGTGTGGTTCTGGGATTTTTGCTCACCGTTCTTGTGATCATTTTGACCCCACAGGGTGAGATCTTGCGTGGAGCCCCAGATCGAGGGAGATTATCAGTGGTCTTGTATGTCTTCCATTTCCTAATAATTGCTCCCACAGTTGATTTCTTCAAACCAAGCTGCTTACCTATTGCAGATTCAGTCTTCCCAGCCTGGTGCAGGTCTACAATTTTGTTTCTGGTGTCCTTTGACAGCTCTTTGGTCTTGGCCATAGTGGAGTTTGGAGTGTGACTGTTTGAGGTTGTGGACAGGTGTCTTTTATACTGATAACAAGTTAAAACAGGTGCCATTAATACAGGTAACGAGTGGAGGACAGAGGAGCCTCTTAAAGAAGAAGTTACAGGTCTGTGAGAGCCAGAAATCTTGCTTGTTTGTAGGTGACCAAATACTTATTTTCCACCATACTTTGCAAATAAATTCATAAAAAATCCTACAATGTGATTTTCTGGAGAAAAAAAATCTCATTTTGTCTGTCATAGTTGAAGTGTACCTATGATGAAAATTACAGGCCTCTCTCATCTTTTGAAGTGGGAGAACTTGCACAATTGGTGGCTGACTAAATACTTTTTTGCCCCACTGTATATGAAAAATATAATTTAGATCATGAGTTTAGTTCAGCTGTCGTACCCTATCAGAACCCACAATACAATCTTATTTTACTTCAATGTTTGTAAACAATGTACATGTAAACAAACACTGTATAGCCTCAAAACATGGTCAAAACTATAATTGTTTTATATTGGATGGTCAGTCCTTGCATCCATAGCTCTTTCTATGCATTTGAGAGTGGTTACATTCCTCCAGTCCCATCCCTCAGCTTTTTACTGAAACAGTGGCATGGGGGCTTTAACTTCGTTATGGTTGTTTGTTATGGAGGGGGGGGGGGGGGTTCTGATTTGACTCACATCTGTCATTAATCTGTGAAGAGAGGGAGGGGGGGTAGACAGAGAGAGACATAGAGAGGGGGGAGTGTTAAAAGGGAAACAGTTATGTATGTTTGAGAGATCAGTCTTTTCTTTCTTCTCCTCTTCTCTCTCTCTCTTCTCTCTTCTCTTCTCTTCTCTCTCTCTCAACTGTGTGTGTGGTGGAGTACCTTAACACACACACAGCTGTTTTACCTCTGACCCCAGGAAGAGGTAGCTGAGTTCTTGTGCCATTGCCCTGACAACAAGCCCAGCTGCACGCTACACATACGCCACAGACATGTCTGACATACACAGTTGAATCTGGTAATGAACAGTGTGGCTGTTGGATAAGTTGAGGAGACTAAATTACTTGGCGTTACCTTAGATTGTAAACTGTCATGGTCAAAACATATAGATGCAATAGTGGTAAAAATGGGGAGAGGTCTAGCTGTAATAAAGAGATGCTCTGCTTTTGTTTGACACCACACTCCAAAAGCAAGTCCTGCAGGCTCTAGTTTAGTCTAATCTTGATTATTGTCCAGTCGTGTGGTCCAGTGCTGCAAGGAAAGACCTAGTTAAGCTGCAGCTGGTCCAGAACAGAGCGGCACGTTTTGCTCTTAATTGTAATCAGGGGGCTGATATAAATACTATGCTACCAGTCTCTCTTGGCTAAGAGTTGAGGAGAGACTGACTACATCACTTCTTCTTTTTATAAGACGCATTAACGTGTTGAAAATACCAAATTGTTTGCATAGTCAACTTACACACAGCTCTGACACACACACTTATCCCACCAGACATGCCACCAGGGGTCTTTTCACAGTCCCCAAATCCAGAACAAATTCAAGAAAGCGTACAGTATTATATAGAGCCATTATGAACTTCCTTCCATCTCATATTGCTCAAATAAACAGCAAACCTGGTTTAAAAAAACAGATAAAGCAACACCTCGCAGAGTAACGCCTCTTCCCAATTTGACCTAGATAGTTTCTGTGTATGTATTGATATGTAGGCTGGGTGCCTTTTCAAAAATCTAAGTAGTTCTGTCCTTGAGCTGTTCTTGTCTATTGATGTTCTGTATTATGTCATTCTGTATTATGTTTCATGTTTTGTGTGGACCCCAGGAATGGGGATCCTAATAAAATACAAAATACACAACTCACACACACACACACACACACACACACACACACACACACACACACACACACACACACACACACACACTCACACACACTCACTCACTCACACACACACACTCACACTCACACACACTCACTCATACACACACTCACTCAAACACACTCACACACACACACACTCACACTCATACACACTCACTCATACACACACTCACTCAAACACACACTCACTCATACACACACTCTCACTTACACGCACTCTCTCCTGATACAGGCCAGACGCTACTCTACTCTCACAGTGAAGCCAATATTAGTATGTGTGGACAGATGGCTTTAGTACAGGGGTCTGTCAAACATGATCTACTTACCCCAAAGGTCTGATTGAACCAGGACACACACACACACACACACACACACACACACACACACACACACACACACACACACATAACAATACTTGTTCACAAACCCAAGCTTTATGAGCCCACTTACCTGACACACATATTCGTGCACTCACATATGCATGTACAGTGTCTTCAGAAAGTATTCACACCCCACTAAAGAGATAAAGATACCCCCCACTAAAGACATAAAGATAGCCTCCACTAAAATGGATAAATATACCCCCACTAAAGAGCTAAAGATACCCCCCACTAAAGACATAAAGATACCCCCCACTAAAGACATAAAGATACCCCCCACTAAAGACATAAAGATAGCCTCCACAAAAATGGATAAATATACCCCCACTAAAGAGCTAAAGATACCCCCCACTAAAGACATAAAGATACCCCCCACTAAAGACATGAAGATACCCCCCACTAAAGACATAAAGATACCCCACTAAAGACATAAAGATAGCCTCCACAAAAATGGATAAATATACCCCCACTAAAGAGCTAAAGATACCCCCCACTAAAGACATAAAGATACCCCCCACTAAAGACATAAAGATACCCCACTAAAGACATAAAGATAGCCTCCACTAAAATGGATAAATATACCCCAACTAAAGAGATAAAGATACCCCCCACTAAAGACATAAAGATACCCCCCACTAAAGACATAAAGATAGCCTCCACTAAAATGGATAAATATACCCCCACTAAAGAGCTAAAGATACCCCCCACTAAAGACATAAAGATACCCCCCACTAAAGACATAAAGATAGCCTCCACTAAAATTGATAAATATACCCCCACTAAAGAGATAAAGATACCCCACTAAAGAGATAAATATACCCCCACTAAAGAGATAAAGATACCCCACTAAAGAGATAAAGGACATGTGATGTGTTGTGGGTCTTTCTCCCTCTCCTCCTCTGCCTTTCTCTCTTTTTCTCTCTTTTTCTCTATTTTTCTCTCTCTCGCTCTCTCTCTCTCTGCCTTTCTCTCTGCCTTTCTCTCTTTTTCTCTCTCTCTCACGCTCTCTCTCTGCCTTTCTCTCTTTTTCTCTCTCTCTCTCTCGCTCCTCTCTCTGCCTTTCTCTTATTCTCTCTCTCTCTCTGCCTTTCTCTTTTTCTCTCTCTCTCTCTCTCTCTCTCTCTCTCGCTCTCTCACTCTTCCTTTTTCTCTTTCTCTCCCTCTCTTTTTCTCTCTGCCTTTCTCTCTTTTTCTCTCTCTCTCTCTCTCTCTCTCTCGCTCCTCTCTCTGCCTTTCTCTTATTCTCTCTCTCTCTCTCTGCCTTTCTCTTTTTCTCTCTCTCTCTCTCCCTCTCTCTCTCTCTCTCTCGCTCTGCCTTTCTCTCTTTTTCTCTCTCTCTCTCTCTCCCTCTCTCGCTCTCTCTCTCCCCCTCTCTCTCTCTCTGCCTTTCTCTCTTTTTCTCTCTCTCTCTTTCTCTCTCTCGTGTTGTGTAAGGAATTGAGACTTTATAATGAGGTAAGGAATGAGTGAAGGAGGGGGAGCGGTGTGTATATTTGTGTGTGTGTCTGGTTGGTGTTAAGTTGTGGTTACAGTGGGAGGGAATAGGATGCTGTAAATTGGCATTAGTGAGAACGTGTGTAGGGGTGTGTGTATGTGTGTTGTCTGCGAGCCCTAGTGCCTGCTCATCACCTCAAGCCCTGCAGGCCTCTGTCTACCTGGGTGGTCTGGCACATACACAGGACTAGTGTGTGTGTTCAGTGGTCTGGCAGCCACACAGGATCCAGATTGTGTTCTGGGCAGGGACCCAGCCTAACCCCACCCTCGTCTCTCTACTCCTCTCACTCTGTCTCTCTATACACACGCTCCCTTTCTCATTTTCTTTCCTCTAGGTCCACCTCTTACACTCTAACACATGAACAAATATTATAGTATACTATGATATACACTAACGTTCAAAAGTTTGGGGTCACTTTTGAAATGTCCTGGTTTTTGAAAGAAAAGCAAAATTGAACATCAAATTGATCAGAAATACAGTGTAGACATTGTTGATGTTGTAAATGACTATTGTAGCTGGAAACGGCTGATTTGAATGGAATATCTACGTAGGCGTACACATCAAATCAAATCAAATTGTATTGGTCACATACACACGGTTAGCAGATGTTAATAAGAGTGTAGCAAAATGCTTGTGCTTCTAGTTCCAACAGTGCAGTAATATCTAATCTAACAATTCCCAACAACTACTTAATACACACAAATCTAAAGGGGTGAATGAGAATATGTTCATGTAAGTATATGGATGAGCGATGGCCGAGCGACATAGGCAAGGTGCTGTAGATGGTGTAAAATACAGTATATACATGTGATATGAGTAATGTAAGGTATGTAAACATTATTAAAGTGGCATTATTTAAAATGGCATTGTTTAAAGTGACTAGTGATCCATTTATTAAAGTGTCCAGTGATTGGGTCTCAATGTGGGCAGCAGCCTCTCTGAGTTAGTGATTGCTGTTTAGCAGTCTGATAGCCTTGAGATAGAAGCTGTTTCTCAATCTCTCAGTTCTCAATCTCTCAGTTCTCAATCTCAGAGGCCCATTATCAGCAACCATCACTCCTGTGTTCCAATGGCACGTTGTGTTAGCTATTCCAAGTTTATAATTTAAAAGAAAACCCTTTTGTAATTGTGTTAGCACAGCTGAAAAGGCCGTCATCCCAGAGTCGCCTCTTCACTGTTGACGTTTGAGACTGGTGTTTTGCGGGTACAATTTAATGAAGCTGCCAGTTGAGGACTTGTGAGGCATCTGTTTCTCAAACTAGACACTCTAATGTACTTGTTTTCTTGCTCAGTTGTGCACCGGGGCCTCCCACTCCTCTTTCTATTCTGGTTAGAGCCAGTTTGCGCTGTTCTGTGAAGGGAGTAGTACACAGCGTTGCACGATATGTTCAGTGGATATATATTTACAGTACAACGCGTTAATTGTGCACGTGATTGTCATTGCAGAGTAGAGTAATATGGATAAATAGATGACATTATTTACAAAGTTATCATAGTACACATACATTTATTTGTAGGCCTACCATAGTACCCACCACAATATACTATTGTAAACTATAGTAGGTATTATAGTACAATATGGTAAAATGTCTTATGGGACAGTCTAAAAATCTACAGTAAGTGCTATTACAGTTTTTCCTCAATTGCGTAATAGCTTTTTTGTAACAATGTTGTTGACTTTCAGAGAGTCCAAAAGTCACAGAACTCTGTGGCATTTTGCAAAACACTAAATACATTTTCAAAATGTATTTTCCTTTTCAAAACAAAAATAAATTCAGCAAAACTATATTACACTGTAAAAATTGCAACTACATTCATCAAAAGAACATGACTGCCTGCAAAAAGATGAACATACTTGTCTCTTGAGTCCAAGCAGACAATACAGAAAGTTAGTCTGTGTTTAAAAAAATCCCAGTAGATCAATTCATTTTCTTTGCAGTCACTAAATCAAGATGATCAAAACTGGAAATGCAACTATCCAAAGGTGCAGCATTGTGGGCAATTACTCTCCACGTATGTATATTTCACCTAAATGTCATACATATCAAAAATTATTCCTGATAAAAAAATGAAATAAACATTAAGCACATTGTGTGCTGTATTCATTCATTGGTATCATTCTCATAGTTTTATACATTTTCCATTGACGCACAGAAAGACATTCCACACTAGATATAAGGAAAGGTGCAGTGGTGTAAAGTAAATAAGTAAAAGTACTACTTAAGGAGTTTTTTGTAGTATCTGTACTTTACTTTATTATTTATATTTTTCACAACTTTTACTTTTATTCCACTACATTTCTAAAGAAAATAATGTCGTTTTTACCTCATACATTTTCCCTGACATCCAAAAGTACTTGTTACATTTTGAATGCTCAGGCAGGACATCAGTACGGTCCAGTTCACGCACTTATCAGTATAACACATTTTCTATTCAGGCATCTTTACTTTTACTCAAGTATGACAATTGACAGGGCCTCCTGGATGGCGCAGTGGCTAAGGGTGCTGTACTGCAGCGCCAGCTGTGCCACCAGAGAAAGTATTTGATCATTGCTGTTTTGCTATAGATATGTTTCAACACAGGTAAAAAATGCTTGTACGTGATTGAGAAAAACTGTAATGACTGAAAGGTACTACAGTGTGTAGTGTATTCTACAGTATGATCGCGGCATACTGTAGTGTCCAGTTTAGCGTGGCATACTGTAGTGTCCAGTTTAGCATTGTACAGTACACTACAACATTCTATAGTAAGCACTACAGGATCGAGGGATACTGCAGTGTGGAGTATAGTATTCTACGGATATACTTCAGTTCGCTACTGTCACGTTGGCATGAAGGATCGGGAGACAGACGCAGGAAAAAAATAATGTTTTTTATTAGGCCCAAATTACGGCGTGCCGTGTACAGGCACGGGGACGAAGACCAAACAAACACGTAACAAAAACACGGTCGAAACCCAAAACAAAAGAGTGAGGAGTCCCTAGTATAAATACACACACGCACAATGATTAACACACGGGACGAGACCCGTAATCATCTGCCCAAAACACACAACACAAGTACTCACACACACCCACGGACATTGTAACAATAATCGACAGACAATGGAAACAAAAGGGCACACTTTGGTTTCAAGTACTAATCAGTGGGAATAGGGGACAGGTGTGCGTGATGAAAGTTCCGGAGGGATCCGTGACAACTACAGAATACTATGAAACCAAGTACTATAGTATTCTATAGTAGGCTGTAGTATTTTTTTTATGTTGGTTAACTCACTTTATCTCTTACTTCAGTGTTATGATATGAAATATGTACACTTTGTGTGTGTATGTGGGTGTGCATGCCGGTATGTGTGTGCGTGCGTGTGTGTTTAGAGGGGCCGGTGCGATAAGGGTAGGGTTAGGAGCAATATGAACTACCCCCTTCCTCCTTCACATAGGTCATGGCAACCTGATGAGTTAATTTAACACCTTGTTCCCTGTATGTGTTCTCCCTGACCAGGCTGCGGTGGTGGTCGTGTTTAACTTTGCTATGGTGCTGCTCATCTTCCCTGCCATCCTCAGTATGGACCTGTATCGCAGAGAGGACCGGCGTTTTGACATTTTCTGCTGCTTCTACAGGTTACACACACAAACACACACACACTATGAGCTAGATTCAATCCGTAATGCTGAAGGGCTCCGCTACAGCATGATAGAAGTATAAAGGCAGTTTTCCTGCGTTAGCGGAGATTCATGGTAAACACTGCATATGTCTGCTCAATCGGAAATTACCTTTACATTTCAATCGTGCTATAGCGCTGAACTTCACCCTGTGGCTGAAAAAGGTGTGTTGTGTGTTGTATTCTTCCATGTGATTACAGCTGAGTGTCTCTCTCTACCTCAAATCCCCCTCACTGAGTTTTCTTTCTGTCGGGTTTTCTGTCTGGCTGTCTGTTTATCCTTCTCTCTCTTTATTAAACATCACCTGCCGGTCTGTCAGCCTGTCTGCCTGACTGACTTCCTGCCTGTCTACGTGTCTGTCTGCCTGACTGACTTCCTGCCTGTCTACGTGTCTGTCTGCCTGTCTGCCCGACTGACTTCCTGCCTGTCTACGTGTCTGTCTGCCTGACTGACTTCCTGCCTGTCTACGTGTCTGTCTGCCTGTCTGCCTGACTGACTTCCTGCCTGTCTATGTGTCTGTCAGCCTGTCTGCCTGACTGACTTCCTGCCTGGCTACGTGTCTGTCAGCCTGTCTGCCTGACTGACTTCCTGCCTGTCTACGTGTCTGTCAGCCTGTCTGCTTGACTGACTTCCTGCCTGTCTACATGTCTGTCTGCCTGTCTGCCTGCTTGTGCATGTTCAGCTGCTAAACACTCACAGAGGCGCATGTTAAATACACTCACAGAGGCACATGTTAAATACACTCACAGAGGCACATGTTAAATACACTCACAGAGGCACATGTTAAATACACTCACAGAGGCACATGTTAAATACACTCACAGAGGCACATGTTAAATACACTCACAGAGGCACATGTTAAATACACTCACAGAGGCACATGTTAAATACACTCACAGAGGCACATGTTAAATACACTCACAGAGGCACATGTTAAATACACTCACAGAGGCACATGTTAAATACACTCACAGAGGCACATGTTAAATACATTCACAGAGGCACATGTTAAATACTCTCACAGAGGCACATGTTAAATACACTCACAGAGGCACATGTTAAATACACTCACAGAGGCACATGTTAAATACACTCACAGAGGCAAACATATCCAGCCCCAGTGCTAACTGTCTTGTCTGTCTGTTTTTCTCATGCCAAAGTGCTAACTGTCAGTTTGTCTGTCTGACTGTCTGTTTGTCTCCAGCCCCAGTGCTAATTGTCTGTCTGTCTTTCTGTTTGTTTCCTGCCACAGTGCTAACTGTCTGTTTGTCTGTCTGGCTGTCTGTCTGTCTTTCTGTTTGTCTCCAGCCCCAGTGCTAACTGTCTGTCTGACTGTCTGTTTGTCTCCAGCCCCAGTGCTAACTGTCTGTCTTCCTGTTTGTCTCCAGCCCCAGTGCTAACTGTCTGTCTGACTGTCTGTTTGTCTCCAGCCCCAGTGCTAACTGTCTGTCTTCCTGTTTGTCTCCAGCCCCAGTGCTAACTGTCTGTCTGACTGTCTGTTTGTCTCCAGCCCCAGTGCTAACTGTCTGTCTGTCTTTCTGTTTGTCTCCAGCCCCAGTGCTAACTGTCTGTCTGTCTTTCTGTTTGTCTCCAGCCCCAGTGCTAACTGTCTGTCTGTCTTTCTGTTTGTCTCCAGCCCCAGTGCTAACTGTCTGTCTGTCTTTCTGTTTGTCTCCAGCCCCAGTGCTAACTCTCTGTCTGTCTTTCTGTCTGTCTGACAGTCTGTTTGTCTCCAGCCCCAGTGCTAACTGTCTGTCTGACTGTCTGTTTGTCTCCAGCCCCAGTGCTAACTGTCTGTCTGTCTTTCTGTTTGTCTCCAGCCCCAGTGCTAACTGTCTGTCTGTCTTTCTGTTTGTCTCCAGCCCCAGTGCTAACTCTCTGTCTGTCTTTCTGTCTGTCTGACGGTCTGTTTGTCTCCAGCCCCAGTGCTAACTGTCTGTCTGACGGTCTGTTTGTCTCCAGCCCCAGTGCTAACTGTCTGTCTGACTGTCTGTTTGTCTCCAGCCCCAGTGCTAACTGTCTGTCTGACTGTCTGTTTGTCTCCAGCCCCAGTGCTAACTGTCTTTCTGTCTTTCTGTTTGTCTCCAGCCCCAGTGCTAACTGTCTGTCTGTCTTTCTGTTTGTCTCCAGCCCAAGTGCTAACTGTCTGTCTTCCTGTTTGTCTCCAGCCCCAGTGCTAACTGTCTGTCTGTCTTTCTGTTTGTCTCCAGCCCCAGTGCTAACTGTCTGTCTGTCTTTCTGTTTGTCTCCAGCCCCAGTGCTAACTTTCTGTCTGACTGTCTGTTTGTCTCCAGCCCCAGTGCTAACTGTCTGTCTTTCTGTTTGTCTCCAGCCCCAGTGCTAACTGTCTGTCTGTCTTTCTGTTTGTTTCCTGCCCCAGTGCTAACTGTCTGTTTGTCTGTCTGGCTGTCTGACTGTCTGTTTGTCTCCAGCCTCAGTGCTAACTGTCTGTCTGTTTGTCTGTTTGTTTCCAGCCCCAGTGCTAACTGTCTGTCTTCCTGTTTGTCTCCAGCCCCAGTGCTAACTGTCTGTCTGTTTGTCTGTTTGTCTCCAGCCCCAGTGCTAACTGTCTGTCTGTTTTTCTCCAGCCCCAGTGCTAACTGTCTGTCTGTCTTCCTGTTTGTTTCCAGCCCCAGTGCTAACTGTCTGTCTGACTGTCTGTTTGTCTCCAGCCCCAGTGCTAACTGTCTGTCTGTCTTCCTGTTTGTCTCCAGCCCCAGTGCTAACTGTCTGTCTGTTTGTCTCCAGCCCCAGTGCTAACTGTCTGTCTGTCTTCCTGTTTGTTTCCAGCCCCAGTGCTAACTGTCTGTCTGTCTTCCTGTTTGTCTCCAGCCCCAGTGCTAACTGTCTGTCTGTTTGTTTCCAGCCCCAGTGCTAACTGTCTGTCTGTCTTCCTGTTTGTCTCCAGCCCCAGTGCCAACTGTCTGTCTGTCTTTCTGTTTGTTTCCAGCCCCAGTGCTAACTGTCTTTCTGTTTCTTTCCAGTCCCAGTGCTAACTGTCTGTCTGTCTGTCTGACTCTCTGTCTGTCTTTCTGTCTGTCTGTCTTTCTGTTTGTTTCCAGCCCCAGTGCTAACTGTCAGTCTGTCTGTCTTTCTGTTTGTCTCCAGCCCCAGTGCTAATTGTCTGTCTGTCTGTCTGTCTGTCTGTCTGTCTGTCTGTCTGTCTGTCTGTCTTCAGCCCCAGTGCTATCTGTCTTTCTGTCTGTCTGTCTGTTTGACTCCAGCCCCAGTGCTAATGGTCTGTCTCTCTGTCTGTGTCCCTAACAGGGTGATCCAGATCGAGCCCCAGGTCCACGTGGACGGAGCGGACAGCAGTCGCTACAGCCCCCCTCACCCCTCCTACCACACCACCCCTCCCACATACAGCAGCTCACCCCCGTCCTACAGCAGCCATGGTTTCTCCCAGCAGACTCAGATCACCATGCAGTCTACTGTCCAGTTGAGGACAGAGTACGACCCCAGGACTCAGGCCTTTTACACTACGGCCGAACCCAGATCGCAGATCTCCGTACAACCCTTCACACCCACGCCTGTCGCCACCGGCCCCGCCAACAACCCCAACACCAGTCACGGAAACAACAACAACCACCACAGCAACCATCTCAGCCGGAGTGGGAGTAGCAGTGGTCACGTCAACAACCACGGTAGCCGTGGTTCAGGCTCGGTCCCTTCTCCTCCCCAGTCATCCTCTGGCATCCCCACTGTCTCCCCCCAAGCGGGGGAGGTGGTGTGTGTGTCGGGGGAGAGTGCTAGCTCCACCAGGGATCTGCTGTCCCAGTTTGGAGGGGCCTCTCTGGGGCTACGCTGTCTGGAACCCCATTGCTCCCGGTGGACCTTGGCCTCCTTTGCCGAGAAGCACTACGCCCCCTTCCTACTGCAGCCCACCACCAAGGTCAGTCTGTCTGTCTCTCTGTGTGTGTACGTGTTCCTCACTAGCAGTGGCTACCTTTCCCAGCCTGCTGAATCAGAGCTAGTTAACCACGGAGCTAGCTCTGTTCCAGTACGTTCTATGAATCATATCTCTTAGGCATAGGGTGCCATTTTAGAAGCAGTCACACCACGTAGCTACCACTATCAGGACCTGTTTTACTATCCCAGTTAGTGACCCATCTCAACACCCTAGCAAGACTAATGTAGTATCTGACTACCCGGCTTTTAGTCTGTGGTCAGTATCGGACTAAAAACACTTCTCTCTTATCTCCTGGGTGGGCCGTTAACCTGACCTGACTGACTCAGCCTGTAGTCAAACACTACATTAGACTTGCTAGGGTGTTGAGATGGGTCACTAACTGGGATAGTAAAACAGGTCCTGATAGTGGTAGCTACGTGGTGTGACTGCTTCTAAAATGGCACCCTATTCCCTATATAGTGCACAACTTTTGCACTTAACACTCATCTCCAGTTCACATTGGATGTTTCTGTGGTTGCTGGACATCAGTCTGTAAAGGACCACCCGTGTTTGGTGTAGTGCACTTATCTCCCTCAATAACCCCCCCCCCCCCCCCCCCCCCCTTCGCTCCCTCCTCCCTTCCATCCCTCACTCCAGGTGGTGGTCATCCTGTTGTTCCTGGCCCTGCTGGTGGTCAGTCTGTACGGGACCACACGGGTGCGGGACGGGCTGGAGCTGACCGACATCGTTCCCAGGGAGACCAGCGAGTACGACTTCATCGGGGCCCAGTTCAAGTTCTTCTCTTTCTACAACATGTACGTGGTGACCCAGCGGGCGGAGTACTCCCAGGCCCAGCCACTGCTCTACCAGCTGCACCACAGCTTTAACACAGTCCCCTATGTACTGAGAGAGGACGACGGACAGCTACCACGCATGTGGCTCCACTACTTCAGGGACTGGTTGCAAGGTGAGCCAGGAGGGGCGATAGATATGCAGTACATAGACATATACAGGCTTTCACACACACACACTTTGTCCTCATTAGCTGCAGTTGTTTCCCAGCAACATGAACTAAGCCTAGAGGCTCTGTGAGGACAAGTACACGACACTAGTGAGGGTTGAAGTGCTTGTACATGTACGTGTGTATATTCATCTGTGTCTGCGTGTGCATTTGTGTGTGCGTGTGTGTGGCTGGGCGGGAGCTGCAGAGTGGGTGAGTTACAGAGAGCTGTGTTTAATATTGCTCGGTGAGAGATGGCTGGACCAATTGGACCCAGACAGCGAGCAGGGGAGACTGTACACCTTTCTGTCCCAGAAAGGCCAGGTGGAGCAGACAGGGGAAGAGGGGGAGGCCAGGAGGAGAGAAAGAATGAAGTGGAGATAGAGAGCATGAAGGAGAGAAATTAAGAGGTAGAGAGAGATATTCCCAGCTAGTTCTACTTGAAAGAAAAAACATGTCAGAGTTAAATACTGTGTTTGTCCTGCTCTTATACAAAGCACTAAGTAGCACGGTGTGTCCCAACGTCTTTTAACAAGGCATTTGGTGAAGTCGCATAGTGTAGTGCGGGGGAGAAATGTGTGTAATTACACAATCATTATCCCTCTGTGTGTGTGTAGGGCTGAAACAGAGGCACATTGACTAATAAACTGTGGATTACTAGTCTCACAACTCAGACATTTGAAAGAGATTGAACACTTTCAACACTTTGTGCTGAGATTCCAGATCAAGCAGACACAAGCATGCAAACAAACCACAGCCATACACAGAGAGAAAGACTGAGCGAGAGACCTGCTACTGGTGTTGTTGCTTACTGCAGAATTAGACATTCATCCACGTTCTCCAAACGTCAAATTTCAAAGTGTCTTTGTTTCTCCTGATGATCTGTATCGTTCCATTTCTCCAAACGTCAAATGAGGGTTAAATGTAGGTACTCATTCTGAATGGTTAAGGTAAGGGTAAAGGTTTGGGATAGGGTTAAATGTAGGTACTCATTCTGAATGGTTAAGGTAAGGGTAAAGGTTTTGGATACGGTTAAATGTAGATACTCATTCTGAATGGTTAAGGTAAGGGTAAAGGTTTTGGATAGGGTTAAATGTAGGTACTCATTCTGAATGGTTAAGGTAAGGGTAAAGGTTTTGGATAGGGTTAAATGTAGGTACTCATTCTGAATGGTTAAGGTAAGGGTAAAGGTTTGGGATAGGGTTAAATGTAGGTACTCATTCTGAATGGTTAAGGTAAGGGTAAAGGTTTGGGATAGGGTTAAATGTAGGTACTCATTTTGAATGGTTAAGGTAAGGGTAAAGGTTTGGGATAGGGTTAAATGTTGGTACTCATTCTGAATGGTTAAGGTAAGGGTAAAGGTTTTGGATAGGGTTAAATGTAGGTACTCATTCTGAATGGTTAAGGTAAGGGTAAAGGTTTGGGATAGGGTTAAATGTAGGTACTCATTCTGAATGGTTAAGGTAAGGGTAAAGGTTTGGGATAGGGTTAAATGTTGGTACTCATTCTGAATGGTTAAGGTAAGGGTAAAGGTTTGGGATAGGGTTAAATGTTGGTACTCATTCTGAATGGTTAAGGTAAGGGTAAAGGTTTGGAATAGGGTTAAATGTTGGTACTCATTCTGAATGGTTAAGGTAAGGGTAAAGGTTTGGGATAGGGTTAAATGTTGGTACTCATTCTGAATGGTTAAGGTAAGGGTAAAGTTTTGGGATAGGGTTAAATGTTGGTACTCATTCTGAATGGTTAAGGTAAGGGTAAAGGTTTGGGATAGGGTTAAATGTTGGTACTCATTCTGAATGGTTAAGGTAAGGGTAAAGGTTTGGGATAGGGTTAAATGTAGGTACTCATTCTGAATGGTTAAGGTAAGGGTAAAGGTTTGGGATAGGGTTAAATGTTGGTACTCATTCTGAATGGTTAAGGTAAGGGAAAAGTTTTGGGATAGGGTTAAATGTTGGTACTCATTCTGAATGGTTAAGGTAAGGGTAAAGGTTTGGGATAGGGTTAAATGTTGGTACTCATTCTGAATGGTTAAGGTAAGGGTAAAGGTTTGGGATAGGGTTAAATGTAGGTACTCATTCTGAATGGTTAAGGTAAGGGTAAAGGTTTGGGATAGGGTTAAATGTAGGTACTCATTCTGAATGGTTAAGGTAAGGGTAAAGGTTTGGGATAGGGTTAAATGTTGGTACTCATTCTGAATGGTTAAGGTAAGGGAAAAGTTTTGGGATAGGGTTAAATGTTGGTACTCATTCTGAATGGTTAAGGTAAGGGTAAAGTTTTGGGATAGGGTTAAATGTTGATACTCATTCTGAATGGTTAAGGTAAGGGTAAAGGTTTGGGATAGGGTTAAATGTAGGTACTCATTCTGAATGGTTAAGGTAAGGGTAAAGGTTTGGGATAGGGTTAAATGTTGGTACTCATTCTGAATGGTTAAGGTAAGGGTAAAGGTTTGGGATAGGGTTAAATGTTGGTACTCATTCTGAATGGTTAAGGTAAGGGTAAAGGTTTGGGATAGGGTTAAATGTAGGTACTCATTCTGAATGGTTAAGGTAAGGGTAAAGGTTTGGGATAGGGTTAAATGTAGGTACTCATTCTGAATGGTTAAGGTAAGGGTAAAGGTTTGGGATAGGGTTAAATGTTGGTACTCATTCTGAATGGTTAAGGTAAGGGTAAAGGTTTGGGATAGGGTTAAATGTAGGTACTCATTCTGAATGGTTAAGGTAAGGGTAAAGGTTTGGGATAGGGTTAAATGTAGGTACTCATTTTGAATGGTTAAGGTAAGGGTAAAGGTGTGGGATAGGGTTAAATGTTGGTACTCATTCTGAATGGTTAAGGTAAGGGTAAAGGTTTGGGATAGGGTTAAATGTTGGTACTCATTCTGAATGGTTAAGGTAAGGGTAAAGGTTTGGGATAGGGTTAAATGTAGGTACTCATTCTGAATGGTTAAGGTAAGGGTAAAGGTTTGGGATAGGGTTAAATGTAGGTACTCATTCTGAATGGTTAAGGTAAGGGTAAAGTTTTGGGATAGGGTTAAATGTTGATACTCATTCTGAATGGTTAAGGTAAGGGTAAAGGTTTCGGAGGAAAAACAATACTGCTTAGATGTTTTGGAGTCTGATAACTCTGAGGAGGACGTTGGGAAAAAATATATTGGGTATTGGGTAGACTGTTATCCCATTTCATCAATCCCCAATCCTTAGGTAAAGCTGTACAGTGCAACATGAATGTCAATACAGACAATTGGCTGACTGGGGAGGTGATTACACACTGTCACAGTCCCGCAATAAGAGCTACACCGCTAATATTCGTGTAAAACTATTCACAGTTTTGTTCTGTGGGTGTCACCGAGTAGATTGATTGCTACATTTCATTGCTTCACATTCCAACCTTTTTAACATTACCTAGTCTAAATATTGCATGATTCCACCAATTGTAACCTTCTGCATCTCTTTCAGAGAGGTAATTTTATTTTGAAGGCAAACCTCAAATTCCACTACTGTGCATAATCCTTATTGTGGCTAGCTTTACAACACATAACCCGGTCAGGCCGAGTCTCACTAGTCGGATGAAGCTAGCTGGCTGCTTATAATGTTAGCTTTGGGCAACAGGGTTAAGTAGCTGGCTAGCTATTTATTTTCATGAACTGAAGTTCAATTTCAATAGGCGAACAACAAGTGACAACCTGGCTAATACTTACTCACAAGGACTCTTAAATCCTTGCTAAGAATAGTGGAAATGACTGCAGTTTCTACTGGTCATTGTTTTCAGGCTGGTTGTATTTGTGCTAGCTAGGTACCAAGCTAAAGCTAGCTTGCTACCCCAGACGTTGCGGGCAAACAAACAATGCTTTTACCAACGTGGCATTGTAAGCACATCATTTGTGGTCAGTATTTGCTTGTTTGCAGACATTTTTGCAAATCTTTTGACAGTGCTACTGTATCATTTTTGACATGCAAAGACCCAAACGGTGTTCCATAGTATGTATGTCGTGAAGCTAATAGCAGTGAAACTATTATTGTGTAAATCCGGTAGGGCAGCATCTGAAAAGTAGCGCACTTGGTAGTGTGTACCGGTGCTCGACCAGTCGGTGAAAGCCAACATCTCCCACGACAGAGAACGGTTGATTGTCAATGGCAATGAATTTCATTATCTTGGCTTTAATGGATTTCGCCTTTGAGTTGTCTCGCTGAAATGTTTTTACTCTTTGCTCGACTTCTTGACTGCTCGATACACACAGCAGACATTGTGTGGGCTAGGTTAGGAATGCTGTGTTACAAGTGTAGAGCAACATTTTACGTGGCATCATTACGTCATATACCTACAGTGGCTTACGAAAGTATTCACTTCCTTGGCATTTTTATTATTTTGTTGGCTTACAACCTGGATTTTAAATACAGTGCCTTGCGAAAGTATTCGGCCCCCTTGAACTTTGCGACCTTTTGCGACATTTCAGGCTTCAAACATAAAGATATAAAACTGTATTTTTTTGTGAAGAATCAACAACAAGTGGGACACAATCATGAAGTGGAACGACATTTATTGGATATTTCAAACTTTTTTAACAAATCAAAAACTGAAAAATTGGGCGTGCTAAATTATTCAGCCCCCTTAAGTTAATACTTTGTAGCACCACCTTTTGCTGTGATTACAGCTGTAAGTCGCTTGGGGTATGTCTCTATCCGTTTTGCACATCGAGAGACTGAAATTTTTTCCCATTCCTCCTTGCAAAACAGCTCGAGCTCACTGAGGTTGGATGGAGAGCATTTGTGAACAGCAGTTTTCAGTTCTTTCCACAGATTCTCGATTGGATTCAGGTCTGGACTTTGACTTGGCCATTCTAACACCTGGATATGTTTATTTTTGAACCATTCCATTGTAGATTTTGCTTTATGTTTTGGATCATTGTCTTGTTGGAAGACAAATCTCCGTCCCAGTCTCAGGTCTTTTGCAGACTCCATCAGGTTTTCTTCCAGAATGGTCCTGTATTTGGCTCCATCCATCTTCCCATCAATTTTAACCATCTTCCCTGTCCCTGCTGAAGAAAATCAGGCCCAAACCATGATGCTGCCACCACCATGTTTGACAGTGGGGATGGTGTGTTCAGAGTGATGAGCTGTGTTGCTTTTACGCCAAACATAACGTTTTGCATTGTTGCCAAAAAGTTCAATTTTGGTTTCATCTGACCAGAGCACCTTCTTCCACATGTTTGGTGTGTCTCCCAGGTGGCTTGTGGCAAACTTTAAACTACACTTTTTATGGATATCTTTAAGAAATGGCTTTCTTCTTGCCACTCTTCCATAAAGGCCAGATTTGTGCAATATACGACTGACTGATTGTTGTCCTATGGACAGAGTCTCCCACCTCAGCTGTAGATCTCTGCAGTTCATCCAGAGTGATCATGGGCCTCTTGGCTGCATCTCTGATCAGTCTTCTCCTTGTATGAGCTGAAAGTTTAGAGGGACGGCCAGGTCTTGGTAGATTTGCAGTGGTCTGATACTCCTTCCATTTCAATATTATCGCTTGCACAGTGCTCCTTGGGATGTTTAAAGCTTGGGAAATCTTTTTGTATCCAAATCCGGCTTTAAACTTCTTCACAACAGTATCTCGGACCTGCCTGGTGTGTTCCTTGTTCTTCATGATGCTCTCTGCGCTTTTAACGGACCTCTGAGACTATCACAGTGCAGGTGCATTTATACGGAGACTTGATTACACACAGGTGGATTGTATTTATCATCATTAGTCATTTAGGTCAACGTTGGATCATTCAGAGATCCTCACTGAACTTCTGGAGAGAGTTTGCTGCACTGAAAGTAAAGGGGCTGAATAATTTTGCACGCCCAATTTTTCAGTTTCTGATTTGTTAAAAAAGTTTGAAATATCCAATAAATGTCGTTCCACTTCATGATTGTGTCCCACTTGTTGTTGATTCTTCACAAAAAATACAGTTTTATATCTTTATGTTTGAAGCCTGAAATGTGGCAAAAGGTCGCAAAGTTCAAGGGGGCCGAATACTTTCGCAAGGCACTGTATTTTCGGGGGGTTTGTATCATTTGAATTAAAAACATGCCTACCACTTTGAAGATGCAAAATATTTTTTATTGTGAAACAAATGGGGCGGCGGGGCAGCAGGTAGCCTAGTGGTTAGAGTTTCGGGCCAGTAAGCGAAAGGTTGCTAGATCTAATCCCCGAGCTGACAAGGTAAAAATCTGTCATTCTGCCCCTGAACAAGTCAGTTAACCCACTGTTCCTAGGCGGTCATTGTAAATAAGAATTTGTTCTTAACTGACATGCCTAGTTATATAAAGGTAAAATAATAAAATAAAAATAAGAAATAATACAAAAAAACTGAAAATGTGAGCGTGCGTAACTATTCACCCCCCCAAAGTCAATACTTTGTCGAGCCCCCTTTTGCAGCAATTACAGCTGCAAGTCTCTTGGGGTATGTCTCTATAAGCTTGGCACATCTAGCCACTGGGATTTCTGCCTGTTATTCAAGGCAAAACTGCTACAGCTCCTTCAAGTTGGATGGGTTCCGCTGGTGTACAGCAATCTTTAAGTCGTACCAGATTCTCAATTGGATTTAGGTCTGGGCTTTGACTAGGCCATTCCAAGACATTTAAATGTTTCCCCTTAAATCACTCGAGTGTTGCTTTAGCAGTATGCTTAGGGTCATTGTCCTGCTGGAAGGTGAACCTCCGTCCCAGTCTCAAATCTCTGGAAGACAGGTTTCCCTTAAGCATTTCCCTGTATTTAGCTCCATTCATCATTCCTTCAAATCTGACCAGTTTCCCAGTCCCTGCCGATGAAAAACATCCCCACAGCAGGATGCTTTACTGTGGGGATTGGGTTCTGGGGGTGATGAGAGGTGTTGGGTTTGCGCCAGAGATAGCGTTTTCCTCAATGGCCAAAAAGCTCAATTTTAGTCTCATCTAACCAGAGTACCCTCTTCCATATGTTCAGGGAGTCTCCCACATGCCTTTTGGCGAACACCAAATGTGCTTGCTTATTGTTTTCATTAAGCAATGGCTTTTTTTCTGGCCCCTCTTCCGTAAAGCCCAGCTCTGTGGAGTGTACGGCTTAGTGGTCCTATGGACGGATACTCCAATCTCCGCTGTGGAGCTTTGCAGCTCCTTCAGGGTTATCTTTGGTCTCTTTGTTGCCTCTCTAATTAATGCCCTCCTTGCCTGGTCTGTGAGATTTGGTGTGCAGCCGTCTCTTGGCAGGTTTGTTGTGGTGCCATATTCTTTCCATTTTTTATAATGGATTTAATGGTGCTCCGTGGGATGAATACTTTTGCAAGGCACTGTACATTATATAGGTATGCATCGGTTTTTAATAACATTGCTGCTAAACTAGACATTCCGATATGTTCACCGATATATCATGCATCCCTAGTTAAAACTGTAACTTAAAGTGGGTACAGTCTCAGTGTTCACAGTAAATGCACGCAGACATTTACCTAGTGCCAAAAAATACATTGAATGTAACATGTTGATAGTTCTGTTGGTCTAGAATGTGTAGAATGTGGTCCTGTTTTTGATGTGGTCATGATGGTGTGTTCAGTTCTGTTTTGTAGACTAGAGTGGGGTTGTGTTTAATATGTTGTGATGTATAGTTATGATATGGTAATGTTAAGGTTGTTTTGTGATGTTTGGTTATGTTATGGTTATCTTATTGTTGCTTTGTGTGTTATGATGAATAGTTTTTCAACATGGTCTCAGAGCATTTCATATTATCCTGTAAGTATGTTACAAATTACAAATCATATGATGTGTTATGAATTACAATTTGCACAATATGTTACAAATTTGCCAAACGAATGATATGTTCTGAATCCCAATTTGTTTTGCTATCGTTAGCTAGTTGGCTAACGCTAGCATTCGCTAGCTCTATGGGTTAGGAGTTAAGGTTAGGTGAAGGGTTAGCTAAAAGCTTTAGGGTTAGGGGTCCAGATTAGTCTTAGGGGAAGGGTTAGCTAACATGTTACAGTATGTAGTTGCAAAGTAGCTAAAAAGTAGTAAGTCGTTGCAATGTTTGTAATTAGCTAAAATGCTAAAGTTGTCCATGATGAGATTCGAACATGCAACCTTTGGGTTGCTGGACGTTCGTGTTATACGTCTGACCAACCACCTTCCTTTCGTTTTTGCTATAGTATGTTTTGCCATAGCCCAGTCAAATAACCTAGTTGCCTCATGGGTGGAATGTTATTAATATTTTTTTAATTTCATAATGAATAAACATTGTTTAAAAACACCTGCTGAAAATCCGGTGTTTCTATGTCAAACAGTTTTGTTATATTTCAGTCTTCTGTGATGTATATAGTGTAATATTGGGATGCAAACTCAAAATGGAATACATTTCAACTCTATATCTGACATGATACAGGTGTTTTCTTTTTTTACGCCCATAACGCTGACACTACACATCCAAGTATATCGGACCAAATTATGAAAGACAAGAATTCTGTAAAGTCAGTGTGGAAGAGGTGAAAAGATTATTGTTGTCTATCAACAATGACAAGCCACCAAGGTCTGACAATCTAGATGAAAAATGATTGAGGATAAAAGCAGATGATATTGCCACATCTTCAATGTAAGCCTACTAGAGAGCATGTGCCCACAGGCCTGGAGGGAAGCTAAAGTCATTCCGCTACCCAAGAATAGTAAAGCCCCCATTACTGGCTCAAATAGCCAACCAATCAGCATGTTACCAACCCTTACTAAACTTCTGGAAAAAATGGTGTTTGACCAGATACAATGCTATTTTCCAGTAAACAAATTGGCAACAGAATTTCAGCATGCTTTATAGGGAAAGACACTCAACAAGCACAGCACTTACACAAATGACTGATGATTGGCTGAGAGAACTTGATGATAAAATGATTGTGGGGTCTGTCTTGTTAGACTTCAGTGCAGCTTTTGAAATTATTGATCATAGTCTGCTGCTGAAAAAACATATGTGTTATGGCTTTACACCCCCTTCTATAATGTGGATAAAGAGTTACTTGTCTAACAGACACAGAGGGTGTTCTTTAATGGAAGCCTATCAAATATAATCCAGCTAGAATCAGGAATTCCCCAGGGTAGTTGTTTAGGCCCCTTGCTTTTTTCAATTTTTACTAACGACATGCCACTGACTTTGAGTAAAGCCAGAGTTTCTATGTATGCGGATGACTCAACAATATACACATCAGCTACTACAACAACTGAAATGACTGCAACACTCAAAAAAGAGATGCAGTTAGTTTCAGAGTGGGTGGCAAGGAATAAGTTAGCCTTGTAAGGTTCTGCTTTTCTTTTCTTAGTCAACCTTGTGTTCTTTTTCTTTGTGTTCTTGAATGTAGCCCTGTTTCTTGGTGTTCTTAATTTTTGTTCATTGATTTCACCTGTGTTAGTTTCTCACCTGGTCTCATCAGCTCCCTATTTAGTTCAATTCTTTCTGTTTGTAGGGTTGTGAGGTATTGTTTGTTTTTTACTGTCTACCTGTGTTTGACCATTGCCTGCCTTCTGTGAAGGCTTAATAAACATATGCTGCGCACTGCGCGTGAATCTACACATTTTTCTCCCTGAGTATTCATTACAAGCCCTAAATATTTCTGAAACTAAAAGCATTGTATTTGGAACAAAACACTCACTAAACCCTAAACCTCAACTAAATCTTGTAATAAATAATGGGGAAACTGAGCAAGTTGAGATGATTAAACTGCTTGGACTAACACTAGATTGTAAACTGTCATGGTCAAAACATATTGACGCAGTAGTAGCTAGATGGGGAGAAGTCTGTCTTTAATAAAGCGATGCTCTGCCTTCTTAACAACACCATCAACAAGGCAGGTCATACAGGCCCTAGTTTTGTCACACTTTGACTACTGTTCAGTAGTGTGGTCAGGTGCCACAAATGACTTCGGAAAATTGAAATTGGCTCAGAACAGGGCAGCACGGCTGGCACTTGGATGTACACGGAGAGTAATATTAATATGAATGCCAATCTCTTCTGGCTGAAAGTAGAGGAGAGATTGACTTCATCACGAGTTGTCTGTTTGAACTACTGGCACACAGCTTGGACACCCATGCATACCCCACAAGAGGTCTCTTCACAGTCCCCAAGTCCAGAACAGACTATGGGAGGCACATAGTACTACATAGAGCCATGACTACATGGAACTCTATTCCACATCAAGTAACTGACGTAAGCAGTAAAATTAGATTTAAAAAACAATTTTAAAAACACCTTTTAGAACAGCGGGACTGTGAAGCAACACACATTTTGTCACCGACACACACACACACACACACACACACACACACACACACACACACACACACACACACACACACACACACACACACACACACATACACATACACATACACACACACACACACACACACACACACACACACACACACATACACATACACATGGATTTAGTACTGTAGATATGTGGTAGTGGTGGAGTAGGGGCCTGAGGGCACACAGTGTGTTGTGAAATCTGTGAATGTATTGTAATGTTTTAAAATTGTATAAACTGCCTTAATTTTGCTGGGCCCTAGGAAGAGTAGCTGCTGCTTTGGCAGAAGCTGATGGGGATCCATAATAAATACAAATACAACAATGTGTGTGAGGTGTATACTTTTGTGATTTAGCCCACTGCAGTAATGATTAACCTTCTATCTTATGTAACCATATCAAGCATAACGTATATCAAATCATCAAATCAAATTTATTTATATAGCCCTTCGTACATCAGCTGATATCGCAAAGTGCTGTACAGAAACCCAGCCTAAAACCCCAAACAGCAAGCAATGCAGGTGTAGAAGCACGGTGGCTAGGAAAAACTCCCTAGAAAGGCCAAAACCTAGGAAGAAACCTAGAGAGGAACCAGGCTATGTGGGGTGGCCAGTCCTCTTCTGGCTGTGCCGGTTGGAGATTATAACAGAACATGGCCAAGATGTTCAAATGTTCATAAATGACCAGCATGGTCGAATAATAATAGTGCAGAACAGTTGAAACTGGAGCAGCAGCATGGTCAGGTGGACTGGGGACAGCAAGGAGTCATCATGTCAGGTAGTCCTGGGGCATGGTCCTAGGGCTCAGGTCATTTATAATTTATTGTCCCGGATTTACGTGTATTATGTTACGTCTAGTCTATGAGACCAGTCTGGGTTTTGTTATAGTTGTGTTATAGTTGTGGTTCTGTGTCTACAGCTCTGCAGGAAGCATTTGACCAGGACTGGGAAGCAGGTTGGATCACACAGAGCAGCTACAGGAACGGTTCAGACGACGGGGTCCTGGCCTACAAACTACTGGTACAGACCGGACGCAGGGAAAGGCCCATCAGCGTTAACCAGGTGAAAGACATGTATTAATACCAGACTAAACTTCAACCAGGTGAAAGCCATTTATTAATATCAGGCTAAACCCTTGAACTTCAACCAGGTGAAAGCCATTTATTAATATCAGGCTAAACCCTTTTACTTCAACCAGGTGAAAGCCATTTATTAATATTGGGCTAAACCCTTTTACTTCAACCAGGTGAAAGCCATTTATTAATATTGGGCTAAACCCTTTCACTTCAACCAGGTGAAAGCCATTTATTAATATTGGGCTAAACCCTTTCACTTCAACCAGGTGAAAGCCATTTATTAATATTGGGCTAAACCCTTTTACTTCAACCAGGTGAAAGCCATTTATTAATATTGGGCTAAACCCTTTCACTTCAACCAGGTGAAAGCCATTTATTAATATTGGGCTAAACCCTTTTACTTCAACCAGGTGAAAGCCATTTATTAATACCAACTAAACCCTTTCACTGCTTCAGGTGAGACTGGTCTCCAACCCATTTATTAAAACAGAGTGAGTTTGTGATCAAAACCCATTTCAACTTGGTGGGAGTACAGTATACTGAAAATCCTTTATCTGAACCAGGTGGGTGCTGGATCGTATGTCATTCACTTTAACCAGGGGATAACTTGATGATTACTCCCAAGCAAGCCTGTCTGCCTGTCAAGAATGCATGTTGATGCTCTGTAAAGTTCTATTATCATGTCCTTCTCATCTCTTGTCCTGGCATGTAGCAGTGGTACAGTAGGATTGTACAAAATTAGATTTGACAAATCTTTGGAGAATGGGATACTGAGTGGGTCTTTGTGCGTAATGTGCGTAGTAACTCTTTTGACTTGACTTGGGGTTAGTAGGCCAGCCTACCAGAGATTGTATGAATTTTCCTTTTGTTTTGTGAGTCAGTCATGATTAGAGTTAATTTCAAGTGACCTCAGTCGCAAGTTAGATAAAACTAAACGGTCTAAAGGAACTATGGAAATGAGTCTCTCTCTCTCTCTCTCTCTCTCTCTCTCTCTCTCTCTCTCTCTCTCTCTCTCTCTCTCTCTCCCTCTCTTTCTCTCTCCCGCTCCCTCTCTCTCTCTCTCTCTCCCTCTCTCTCTCTCTCTCTCTCTCTCACTCTCTCACTCTCCCTCTCTCTCTCACTCTCCCTCTCTCTCCCTCTCTTTTTCTCACTCTCTCTCTCCCTCTCCCTCTTCCTCTCTCTCTCTCTCTCTCTCTCTCACTCTCCCTCTCTCTCCCTCTCTTTTTCTCACTCTCTCTCTCCCTCTCCCTCTTCCTCTCTCTCTCTCTCTCTCTCTCTCTCTCTCTCTCTCTCTCTCTCAGAAATGTTAAGCCCTTACCGGGACTGCAAACCATCCTCTGAAAAAGCTATTAAGCCACTTTCTGCTATCTACAGGCTAGAGATGCCCGACTCTAACCATAGTGTGTCTTTGTGTTCCCTTCTGCTTCAGATAAGACTGTGTAACAGCTTTACCGTGTTCCGAGTTCCTAGCTGAGTGTGATAGTAAGCTGCTAGACAGAGGAAGGGGAAATAGATTACAATATAACGCCTCCTGGAGTCTCTCTAATTGTGTAGCCTAGCAGTATTTCCCAAATGGTGATCTGCTATAGATGTTGTTCTGTTAGTTAGAAAGGCTTTTGCCTTTGGTTGGTTGTTGGTGAACAACTGGCCTAGATGTCACAAAACAGTCAGGGCCTGGGAGGCGTGCCGGCCGTCCTCCATGGGCTTCCCATGACAGCTTAACTTCTTGGAACTCTGGGGGCGGTATTTCATTATTAGATAAAAAAAATGTTCCCGTTTTAAGCAATGCTCGACTATGCATATAATTGACAGCTTTGGAAAGAAAACACTCTGACGTTTCCAAAACTGCAAAGATATTGTCTGTGAGTGCCACAGAACTGATGCTACAGGCGAAACCAAGATGAAATTTCAAACAGGAAGTGCCCCAGATTTTGAAGGCGCTGTGTTCCAATGACTCCTTATATGGCTGTGAATGGGCCACGAATGAGCTTAGACTTTCTGTCGTTTCCCCATAGTGTCGACAGCATTGTGACGTATTTGTAGGCATATCATTGGAAGATTGACCATTTTACACTACATCTACCAGGTGGTCGCTTGGTGTCCTCCGTCGCAATTATTGCGTAATCTCCAGCTGCAGTATTTTTCAGTTTGCTTCTGAGGAGAAACCCAACTGCCACGAATGATTTATCATTGAATAGATATGTGAAAAACACCTTGAGGATTGATTCTAAACAACGTTTGCCATGTTTCTGTCGATATTATGGAGTTAATTTGGTAAAAAGTTTGGCGTTGTAGAGACTGCATTTTCAGATTTTTTTCTTAGCCAAACGTGATGAACAAAACGGAACGATTTCTCCTACACAAATAATATTTCGGGAAAAAATGAACATTTGCTATCTAACTGAGTCTCGTCATTGAAAACATCCGACGTTCTTCAAAGGTAAATTATTTTATTTGAATGCTTTTCTTGTTTCTGTGAAAATGTTGCCTGCTGAATGCTAGGCTTAATGCTATGCTAGGCTATCAATACTCTTACACAAATGCTTGTGTAGCTATGGTTGAAAAGCATATTTTGAAAATCTGAGATGACAGTGTTGTTAACAAAAGGCTAAGCTTGTGAGTGAATATATTTCTTTCATTTCATTTGCGATTTTCATGAATAGTTAACGTTGCGTTATGGTAATGTGCTTGAGGCTATGATTACGCTCCCGGATACGGGTTTGCTCGACGCTAGAGGTGAAAGACATACAGTTGTCACGTATCCTTAATGCAAGACAGACCTCTCTCTCTTTCCCCCTCTCTCCTCTTTCTCTCTCCTCTTTCTCTTTCTCTCTCCTGTTTATCCTTTTCTCTCTCTCTCTCTTCTCTCCCCTCTCTCTGTTAATTTTCTCTGTTCTCTGCTGCCACATCCCCCTTCAATGAGTGAAGAGGAGCTGAGACCTACTTGATCTCTTTCAGACAACACTCTGCGCGTGTGTGTGTGTGTGTGTGTGAGAGAGAGAGTACGTGTGTGCATTTTTGTGTCAAGGTGTGCATGCATATACTGTACAGTAGTAACTGTATTTTTTCCCCCCTTTCAAATTAAGAACAGGTATTTTCCAACCCCAGCACACCACAGCTTTCTGGGGAGGGATTCCTTATGACCGAGGGTATTATATGGGAGCTGGCGATGTGTGTGTTTCAGAGACAGAGATAGAGGGTAGGCTTCGAGGGGACTCCTATGGTAGACACACCTATAGCTAATCTCTTGGCAGTAGTGTGGAAACCTACCAAAAAAGGGACTATGCCAGTTCTGGCCTTACTAGATTTACACATCTGATTTTTCTGGATCTATGTCAAGTAATACAATGGGGAAAAATGGTACAGCAACCATTTTGGGAGGGGGTGTGGATGACCACACACCATAAGCGACAACAAATGAATTCCCTTTTAGACAACTTCCTGGACAAAATGTTTCACTGTAATAGTGAAAGTGTAAACTTGGCAGAAGGAAACCTAAACAGTATATTTGATCTTTCAGCTTCCCTATCAAATCTAACATTTTCAAGAAAATTAACAAGAATGACAAATGGTTTGATGAAAAATGCAAAAACCTATGAAAGAAATTGAGAAACCTATCCAACCAAAAACATAGAGACTCAGAAAACCTGAGCCTGCGCCTTCAGTACGGTGAATCACTAAAACAATACAGAAATACACTACAGAAAAAGATAGAACAGCATGTCAGAAACCAGCTCAATGCAACTGAAGAATCCATGGACTCTAACCACTTCTGGGAAAACACTAAACAAACAACAACATGAAGAGTTATCTATCAAAACGGAGATGTATGGGAAAACCCCTTCTCCAATATTTTTTGCCCTATAACAAAGAACAAACAGCAAAAACATATACATGAACAAATACAAATCTTAGAATTTACTATTAAAGACTACCAGAACCCACTGGATTCTACAAATACATTGAATGAACTACAGGACAAAATACAAACCCTTCAACATAAAAAGGCCTGTGGTGTTGATGGTATCCTCAATGAAATGATCAAATATACAGACCACAAATTCCAATTGGATATACTTAAACTCTTTAACATCATCCTTAGCTCTGGCATCTTCCCCAATTTTTGGGACCAAGAACTGATCACCTCAATCCACAAAAGTGGATATAAATTTGACCCCAATAACTATGCGTCAACAGCAACCTTGGGAAAATCCTCTGAATTGTCATTAACAGCAGACTCGTACATTTCCTCAATGAAAACAATGTACAGAGCAAATTTCAAATGGGCTTTTTACCAAATTACCATACGGCAGCCCACGTATTCACCACACCCTAATTGACAAACAAACAAACCAAAACATAGGCAAAGTCTTCTTTGTTGCCCTCAATAAAGCTTTTGACTCAATTTGGCATGAGGGTCTGCTATACAAACTGATGGAAAGTGGTGTTGGAGGAAAAACATGCGACATTATAAAATCCAAGTACACAAACAACAAGTGTGTGGTTAAATTTGGCAAAAAAACCCACATTTCTTTCCACAGGGCCGTGGGGTTAGACAGGGATGCATCTTAAGACCCACCCTCTTCAACATGTATATCAACGAATTGGTGAGGGCACTAGAACAGTCTGCAGCACCCGGCCACACCCTACTGGAATCTGAAGTAAAATGTCTACTGTTTGCTGATAATCTGGTGCTTCTGTTCCCAACCAAGGAGGGCCTACAGCAGCACCAATATCTTCTGCATAGATTCTGTCAGACCTGGGCCCAGACAGTCAAGGACTGGGAAGCGGGTCGGATCACACAGACACAAATAATGGTGTTCCAAGAAAGGCCCAGTTACCAGGACCACAAATACAAATTCCATCTCGACACCGTTGCCCTACTAGCACACAAAAAACTATACATATCTCGGCCTGAACATCAGCGCCACAGGTAACATCCACAAAGCTGTGAACAATCTGAGAGACAAGGCAAGAAGGTCCTTCTATGCCGTCAAAAGGAAGATAACATTTAACATACCAATTAGGATCTGGCTAAAAATACTTAAATCAGTCAAAGAGCCCATTGCCCTTTATGGTTGTGAAAATTAGAAAATCTGCATGCATAATTCTGCAAAAATATCCTCAGTGTACAATGTAAAACACCAACTAATGCATGCAGAACAGAATTAGGCTGATACCCACTAATGATCAAAATCCAGAAAAGAGCTGTTCAATTCTAAAACCACCTAAAAGGAAGCAATTCCCTAACCTTCCATAACAAAGCCATCACCTACAGATAGATGAACCTGGAGAAGAGTCCACTAAGCAAGCTGGTCCTGGGGCTCTGTTCACAAACAGACCCCACAGAGCCCCAAACAAATCATGAAAAAACAAAAATATGATTACTTGACACATTGGAAAGAATTAACCAAAAAACTGAGCTAACTAGGATGCTATTTGGCCCTGAACAGAGAGTACACAGCGGTAGAATACCTGACCACTGTGACTGACCCAAACATAAAGAAAGCTTTGACTCAGTGAACATAGCCTTGCTATTGAGAACGGCTGCCGCAGGCAAGAGAAGACAGGCTATGTGCACACTGCCCACAAAATGAGGTGGAAACTGAGCTGCACTTCCTAACCTCCTGCCAAATGTATGACCATATTAGAGACACATATTTCCCTCAGATTACACAGACCCACAAAGAATTGGAAAACAAACCCAATTTTGATAAACTCCCATATCTATTGGGTGAAATACCACAGTGTGCCACCACAGCAGCAAGATGTGTGACTTGTTGCCACAAGGAAAGGGCAACCAGTGAAGAACAAACACCATTGTAAATACAACCCATATTTATGTTTATTTATTTTCCCTTTTGTAACTATTTGCACATAATATGACATTTGAAATGTCTTTATTCTTTTTTAAACAGTGTTTACTGTTAATTGTTATTGTTTATGTCACTTATTTATTATCTACTTCACTTGCTTTGGCAATGTAAACTTATGTTTCCCATGACAATAAAGCCCTTGGAGAGAGAAAGAGAGAGAGAAACAAAAGGGAAATAAAAGGATTGGGAAAGAGACAGAGAGGAAACAGGTACAGAAAGAGAGTGAGGGAAAACAGGAGAGGGGAAGGGATGAAGCAAGGTAAGGTGAGAGAGAGAGAGAGAGAGAGAGAGAGAGAGGCTGCCTTTGCTACTGCTATCAAGAGCCCCTAAATTGTTTATTTTTTTTAAAGAGCCCTTTTGTTCTCTGTCTGGATCTGACTGTGATATAGGACATTCTGGGTATCCGTGGGGGTCAGGAGAAGCAAGCGCAAGCAACATTTGTACAGATGCTGTGTTCTTTTTATGCTTTACTTGATTTGCAGGGTGGCATTCTCTTCAGTGTTAACAGCAAGGCTAACTGCACACAGACGCACATAGGGACTCCAGACAATTTTTTTATTGTTACGCTATCTCAAGCTACCCCACCACCATACTTACCCACAGGACTCCTCCTCACCCCGGCTCTGTGAACCAGGGATTTATTGTCATGAGAAGGGTGAGTGGCGTGGAGCGGTGTGCAGTAATGGCTGCACCTCTCAGGAGCTCTGTGGGGAGAAGGGGCTACAGTAGCTAGCTGATTCTGTTAGGGAATGGAGTTAACTTAGTTGTAAAAGAAATGTGCTAGCTAGTTTGATGTGATGAAGAAGTGTGCTGTAATAGATGTAAAGTTCAGGAGCTAGCTACTAAGGCTTGAGCTATAGCCATGGGAGGGAGGGTAGCTAGCTGTTGTGGAAGTGAAGTAACCAAATAGTTGTGCAGGGGAAATGAGGTAGAATTGTGAGAGAAAGTAGAGAGGGAATCTAGTAATCTCTCATAGGACTAGGAGGGAGCACACTGTATCAGGGCTGTGCGCGCTAGCCTTTGCTAGTTCTGTTGGAGAGATATGCTGGTTCTCAACACGTTACATGCATGCTTTTTCTTCTCAGGAGACATATCTGACCGCACCTGAAAAGCTGATTTGGCATTTCCATGTTTAAATTGAGGCCTAATAATTCTGTGAAGCTCACCGAGAAATACGGGAATTTTCAGAAGGCACCAGTGTTTGACTGTTTACTTTTCTTTGGGTTGGAGAGAGGGAGAATTTTGTCCCTTATTTTTAAAGCGGGTGCGTTTTCTCATGCTCATGCATGGATATAATTTCTGCGGTGGGTTCATCTGGAGGAAGTTTTTGTTGACACGTTGTTTCTACAATTCACGCCTGTTGCTAACCACCAATATCTCTCTCCTCCTCCTCTCTCTCCCCCTCCTCCCTCTCTCTCTCCCTCTCTCTCCCCCCTCCTCCCTCTCTCTCCCCCCTCCTCCCTCTCTCTTCCCCCCTCCTCCCTCTCTCTTCCCCCTCCTCCCTCTCTCTTCCCCCCTCCTCCCTCTCTCTTCCCCCCTCCTCCCTCTCTCTCCCCCCCTCCTCCCTCTCTCTCCCCCCTCCTCCCTCTCTCTCCCCCCTCCTCCCTCTCTCTCACCCCCTCCTCCCTCTCTCTCCCCCCTCCTCCCTCTCTCTCCCCTCTCTCTCCCCCCTCCTCCCTCTCTCTCCCCCCCTCCTCCCTCTCTCTCCCCCTCCTCCCTCTCTCTCCCCCCTCCTCCCTCTCTCTCCCCCCCTCCTCCCTCTCTCTCCCCCCTCCTCCCTCTCTCTCCCCCCTCCTCCCTCTCTCTCCCCCTCCTCCCTCTCTCTCTCCCCCTCCTCCCTCTCTCTCCCCCCTCCTCCCTCTCTCTCCACCCCTCTCCTCCCTCTCTCCACCCCTCTCCTCCCTCTCTCCACCCCTCTCCTCCCTCTCTCCACCTCACCTTCCCCCTCCTCCCTCTCTCCACCTCACCTTCCCCCTCCTCCATCTCTCCCCCTCACATTCCCCCTCCTCCTTCTCTCCCCCTCACCTTCCCCCTCCTCCTTCTCCCCCCCCCTCACCTTCCCCCTCCTCCTTCTCTCCCTCTATCCTTCTTTTCAATTATTAACTATTCTCTAGCTGACTAGGCAGCGCTTGGTGGATGCGGATGGCATCATCAACCCGGTGGCATTTTACATCTACCTGACTGCGTGGGTCAGCAACGACCCGGTGGCGTACGCAGCCTCGCAGGCCAACATACGGCCCCACCCCCCGGAGTGGCTCCATGACCGCACAGACTCCATGCTCGAGACACAGCTCAGCAGTGAGTGACCGATCACAGCACACTTTACTACCACAAACACCTTTCAATGGCCAATCATATCAGACACGCTTTTTTGCTCTCAATAATTATTTAGCACACTGGCCTACATATTTGTCAATTGAATTAAAAAAGACTAAGACTTTATTTAAGAAGTGTGCAGGAACTGTTTTTTTCTGCCTCTGGTACCTCTGGTAGCTCATACTGCTTTAAGGTGACATGGAACTATCCATCTGTTTGTATCGCTAAACACACTCATATACATTTATGAACTACTTGTTATGTTTTGTGGCCTAACTATTCCATGGGTCATTTCACCTTGAGTATAACATTTTACTTATTTTGCTCAACTTCACTTCCATAGGCTTTTATTACATTTGAGCTGCAGTTATTTTAGAGTACATGTTTGTGCCATTCCATCTGTGGAGTTAATTACTCATATCTACTTTCTGGTTTTAACTGAGGTAGTTTACAGTATACTGAGCTGTGTGTGTGTGGGGGGGGGATAGCACGCTGTGGTACTCTAATGGTGCCTGTGGTGAATGTCATAACTCTTACCACAACAGGCCGCTATGGATCACACACACACACACACACACACACTTAAAACTCTGTGACCCCAGAACTGCCTACACCCTGTTCTCATTTCCTTACCACACACACACAGAGAGTGCGCGCACACAAAGGAAAGGGAAAGACAATTATTGGGAAAGAGAAAGAGAGGAAAAGGGTGTGAGAAAGAGAGTGAGGGAAAAGAGGGTGGACAGGAGAGGGGAAGGAAGCAAGCATGGGAAAGAGAGAGAGAGGCTGCCTTTGCATTACAGGGGGAAGATGTGATTGGATAACAAGCAGTGAGTGTAAATATGATTGGCTAATCAGGGTAGAGTGCTTGGCTGTACAGGAACCCCCTGGAGCAGAGCAATGTTGGCAGAGCTCCAATTCCCAGTCCTAATGGACATTTGTAGTGGAGATTATAATGGGCCAAACCATGTTAGCAAGTAGTGCTGGCTGACCCCCCAGGCACTAGAAAGCACACACACACACACGCCATAGAGAGTCTTTGCGGTGTCATTTCTGGGATGTTTTTGATCAGACTTATGTTTTTGAAAGAAAAGTCCTAGGCAAAACAATATGGACTGGATTTTATAGTGTGAGTGTGGTGGGTATAAGATATTATAGTGGGGGTGTGGTGAGTATAACATATTATAGTGGGGGTGTGGTGGGTATAAGATATTATAGTGGGGGTGTGGTGAGTATGACATATTATAGTGGGAGTGTGGTGGGTATGACATATTATAGTGGGGGTGTGGTGGGTATAACATATTATAGTGGGGGTGTGGTGGGTATAGGATATTATAATGGGGCTGTGGTGGGTATAAGATATTATAGTGGGGGTGTGGTGGGTATAAGATATTATTGTGGGGGTGTGGTGGGTATAAGATATTATAGTGGGGGTGTGGTGGGTATAAGATATTATAGTGGGGGTGTGGTGGGTATAAGATATTATAGTGGGGGTGTGGTGGATTTAAGATATTATAGCGGGGTGTGGTGGGTATATGATATTATAGTGGGGGTGTGGTGGGTATATGATATTATAGTGGGGGTGTGGTGGGTATATTATATTATAGTGGGGATGTGGTGGGTATATGATATTATAGTGGGGGTGTGGTGGGTATAACATATTATAGTGGGGGTGTGGTGGGTATAACATATTATAGTGGGGGTGTGGTGGGTATAACATATTATAGTGGGGGTGTGGTGTGTTTAACATATTATAGTGGGGGTGTGGTGGGTATAACAAATTATAGTGGGGGTGTGGTGGGTATAGGATATTATAGTGGGCTGTGGTGGGTATAAGATATTATAGTGGGGGTGTGGTGGGTATAAGATATTATAGTGGGGGTGTGGTGGGTATAAGATATTATAGTGGGGGTGTGGTGGGTATAAGATATTATAGTGGGGGTGTGGTGGGTATAAGATATTATAGCGGGGTGTGGTGGGTTTAAGATATTATAGCGGGGTGTGGTGGATATATGATATTATAGTGGGGGTGTGGTGGGTATAAGATATTATATTGTGGTGTGGTGGGTATAACATATTATAGTGGGGGTGTGGTGTGTTTAACATATTATAGTGGGCTGTGGTGGGTATAAGATATTATAGTGGGGGTGTGGTGGGTATAAGATATTATAGTGGGGGTGTGGTGGGTATAACATATTATAGTGGGGGTGTGGTGGCTATAACAACTTATAGTGGGGGTGTGGTGGGTATAGGATATTATAGTGGGCTGTGGTGGGTATAAGATATTATAGTGGGGGTGTGGTGGGTATAAGATATTATAGTGGGGGTGTGGTGGGTATAAGATATTATAGCGGGTGTGGTGGGTATATGATATTATAGCGGGGTGTGGTGGGTATATGATATTATAGTGGGGGTGTGGTGGGTATAAGATATTATAGTGGGGGTGTGGTGGGTATAAGATATTATAGTGGGGGTGTGGTGGGTATAAGATATTATAGTGTGGTGGGTATAAGATATTATAGCGGGGGTGTGGTGGGTATAAGATACTTTAGTGGGGGTGTGGTGGGTATAAGATATTATAGTGGGGGTGTGGTGGGTATAAGATATTATAGTGGGGGTGTGGTGGGTATAACATATTATAGTGGGGGTGTGGTGTGTTTAACATATTATAGTGGGGGTGTGGTGGGTATAACAAATTATAGTGGGGGTGTGGTGGGTATAGGATATTATAGTGGGCTGTGGTGGGTATAAGATTGTATAGTGGGGGTGTGGTGGGTATAAGATATTATAGTGGGGGTGTGGTGGGTATAAGATATTATAGCGGGTGTGGTGGGTATATGATATTATAGTGGGGGTGTGGTGGGTATAATATATTATAGTGGGGGTGTGGTGGGTATAAGATATTATAGTGTGGTGGGTATAAGATATTATAGCGGGGGTGTGGTGGGTATAAGATACTTTAGTGGGGGTGTGGTGGGTATAAGATATTATAGTGGGGGTGTGGTGGGTATATGATATTATGGTGTGGTGGGTATAAGATATTATGGTGTGGTGGGTATAAGATATTATAGTGGGGTGTGGTGGGTATAAGATATTATAGTGGGGTGTGGTGGGTATAGGATATTATAGTGGGGTGTGGTGGGTATGAAATATTATAGTGTGTTGGGTATAATATATTATAGTGGGGGTGTGGTGGGTATAAGATATTATAGTGTCTTGGGTATAAGATATTATATTGTGGTGTTTTGGGTATAAGATATTATATTGGGGTGTGGTGGGTAAAATATATTATAGTGTGGTGGGTAAAATATATTATATTGGGGTGTGGTGGGTATAAGATATTATCGTGGGGTGTGGTGGGTATAAGATATTAATGTGGGGGTGTGGTGGGTATGACATATTATAGTGGGGGTGTGGTGGGTTTAACATATTATAGTGGGGGTGTGGTGGGTATAACATATTATAGTGGGGGTGTGGTGGGTATAGGATATTATAGTGGGCTGTGGTGGGTATAAGATATTATAGTGGGGGTGTGGTGGGTATAAGATATTATAGTGGGGGTGTGGTGGGTATAAGAAATTATAGCGGGGTGTGGTGGGTTTAAGATATTATAGCGGGTGTGGTGGGTATATGATATTATAGTGGGGGTGTGGTGGGTATATGATATTATAGTGGGGGTGTGGTGGGTATAACATATTATAGTGGGTGTGTGGTGGGTATAACATATTATACTGGGGGTGTGGTGTGTTTAACATATTATAGTGGGGGTGTGGTGGGTATAACAAATTATAGTGGGGGTGTGGTGGGTATAGGATATTATAGTGGGCTGTGGTGGGTATAAGATATTATAGTGGGGGTGTGGTGGGTATAAGATATTATAGTGGGGGTGTGGTGGGTATAAGAAATTATAGCGGGTGTGATGGGTATATGATATTATAGTGGGGGTGTGGTGGGTATAAGATATTATAGTGGGGGTGTGGTGGGTATAAGATATTATAGTGGGTGTATGTTGGTTATAAGATATTATAGTGGGGGTGTGGTGGGTATAAGATATTATAGTGTGGTGGGTATAAGATATTATAGCGGGGGTGTGGTGGGTATAAGATATTATAGTGGGGGTGTGGTGGGTATAAGATATTATAGTGTCTTGGGTATAAGATATTATATTGTGGTGTTTTGGGTATAAGATATTATATTTGAGTGTGGTGGGTATAAGATATTATAGTGTGGTGGGTCAAATATATTATAGTTGGGTGTGGTTGGTATAAGATATTATAGTGGGGGTGCGGTGGGTATAAGATATTATAGTGGGGGTGTGGTGGGTTTAAGATATTATAGTGGGGGTGTGGTGGGTATATGTTATTATATTGTGGTGTGGTGGGTATAAGATATTATAGTGGGGGTGTGGTGGGTATAAGATATTATAGTGGGGGTGTGGTGGGTATAAGATATTATATTGGGGGTGTGGTGGGTATAACATGTTATAGTTGGGGTGTGGTGGGTATAAGATATTATAGTGGGGTGTGGTGGGTATAAGATATTATATTGGGGTGAAGTGGGTATATGTTATTATGTGTGGTGGGTATAAAATATTATATTGTGGTGTGGTGGGTATAAGATATTATAGTGGTGGTGTGGTGGGTATAAGCTATTATATTGGGGGTGTGGTGGGTATAAGATATTATAGTGGGGGTGTGGTGGGTATAAGATATTATAGTGTGGTGGGTATAAGATATTATATTGGGGTGAAGTGGGTATATGATATTATGTGTGGTGGGTATAAAATATTATATTGTGGTGTGGTGGGTGTAAGATATTATAGTGGGGGTGTGGTGGGTATAAGATATTATAGTGGGGGTGTGGTGGGTATAATATATTATAGTGTCTTGGGTATAAGATATTATATTGTGGTGTTTTGGGTATAAGATATTATATTGGGGTGTGGTGGGTATAAGATATTATAGTGGGGGTGTGGTGGGTATAAGATATTATAGTGGGGGTGTGGTGGGTATAAGATATTATAGTGGGGGTGTGGTGGGTATAAGATATTATAGTGTGGTGGGTATAAGATATTATATTGGGGTGAAGTGGGTATATGATATTATGTGTGGTGGGTATAAAATATTATATTGTGGTGTGGTGGGTATAAGATATTATAGTGGGGGTGTGGTGGGTATAAGATATTATAGTGGGGGTGTGGTGGGTATAAGATATTATAGTGGGGGTGTGGTGGGTATAAGATATTATAGTGGGGGTGTGGTGGGTATAAGATATTATAGTGTCTTGGGTATAAGATATTATAGTGGGGGTGTGGTGGGTATAAGATATTATAGTGTCTTGGGTATAAGATATTATATTTGAGTGTGGTGGGTATAAGATATTATAGTGTCTTGGGTATAAGATATTATATTGTGGTGTTTTGGGTATAAGATATTATATTTGAGTGTGGTGGGTATAAGATATTATATTTAAGTGTGGTGGGTATAAGATATTATAGTGTGATGGGTAAAATATATTATAGTTGTGTGTGGTTGGTATAAGATATTATAGTGGTGGTGTGGTGGGTATAAGATATTATAGTGTCTTGGGTATAAGATATTATATTGTGGTGTTTTGGGTATAAGATATTATATTTGAGTGTGGTGGGTATAAGATATTATATTTAAGTGTGGTGGGTATAAGATATTATAGTGTGATGGGTAAAATATATTATAGTTGTGTGTGGTTGGTATAAGATATTATAGTGGGGGTGTGGTGGGTATAAGATATTATAGTGTCTTGGGTATAAGATATTATATTGTGGTGTTTTGGGTATAAGATATTATATTTGAGTGTGGTGGGTATAAGATATTATATTTGAGTGTGGTGGGTATAAGACATTATAGTGTGATGGGTAAAATATATTATAGTTGTGTGTGGTTGGTATAAGATATTATAGTGGTGGTGTGGTGGGTATAAGATATTATAGTGGGGGTGTGGTGGGTATAAGATATTATAGTGGGGGTGTGGTGGGTATAATATATTATAGTGTCTTGGGTATAAAATATTATATTGTGGTGTGGTGGGTATAAGATATTATAGTGGTGGTGTGGTGGGTATAAGATATTATATTGGGGTGTGGTGGGTATAAGATATTATAGTGGTGGTGTGGTGGGTATAAGATATTATATTGGGGTGTGGTGGGTATAAGATATTATAGTGGGGGTGTGGTGGGTATAAGATATTATAGTGGTGGTGTGGTGGGAATAAGATATTATAGTGGGGGTGTGGTGGGTATAAGATATTATATTGTGGTGTGGTGGGTATAAGATATTATAGTGGGGGTGTGGTGGGTATAAGATATTATAGTGGGGGTGTGGTGGGTATAAGATATTATAGTGGTGGTGTGGTGGGTATAAGATATTATATTGTGGTGTGGTGGGTATGTGATATTATGGTGTGGTGGGTATAAGATATTATAGCGGGGGTGAGGTGGGTATAATATATTTCAGTGGGGTGTGGTCAGTATAATATATTATAGTATGGTGAGGTGGGTGTAAAATTTTTATAAAGGGGTGTTGTGGGTATAAGGAAGCTGAGGGCACATGACGTGACATGGGGAGAATGACTTTAGTTTAGAACATGTGTCTTAGAGAGAGAGAGATGATGATGATGATGATTCAGGTTGTAATAGTATCAACTTCTGGCCTGCTGTCATTAGCCCATCACTAGGCTGAGGCTGGAGAGAATGGATCCCCCCCACACACTCTTACACGCACACATACATGTCAGTATCTACCAAGGCTCATGGGACCATGTTCTAGATCTGCTCACCAGCCAGTCCTGATATTAATTTGTGTGGTGAGGCAAAGTGAGTTGGTGCTGAAACATGGTGCACTTGTTTGAACTCTACCGTTCTTGCACCTTTTCAAAACCTCTACCCCCCCCTCTCTGTCTAGTTCCTGCTGCCGAGCCCATCGAATATGCACAGTTTCCATTCTACCTCAACGGGCTCCGCGAGACCCCCCAGTTTGTGGAGGCCATCGAGTCGGTGCGAGCCATCTGCAGTAACTACAGCCGCCAGGGCCTACCCAGCTACCCCAACGGCTACCCCTTCCTCTTCTGGGAGCAGTACGTAGGCCTCAGACACTGGCTGCTGTTCTCCATCAGCGTGGTGCTAGCCTGCACCTTCCTCGTCTGTGCCCTCTTTCTGCTCAACCCCTGGACTGCCAGCATCATCGTGAGTACTCACAGGCTAACGCAGAGAGATACACACACACACTCAGAGAGATGCACACACAGATGCATACAGCCACCCTTTGCCTTGACGACAGCTTTATACACTCTTGGCATTCTCTCAACCAGCTTCACGTGGAATGCTTTTCCAATAGTCTTGAAGGAGTTCTCACATATCCTGAGCACTTGTTGGCTGCTTTTCCTTCACTCTGCGGTACAACTCATCCCAAACCATCTCAATTGGATTGAGGTCAGGTGATTGTGGAGGCCTGGCTTCTGATGTAGCACTCCATCACTCTCCTTCTTAGTCAAGTAGCCCTTACACAGCCTGGAGGTGTGTTGGGTCATTGTCCTGTTGAAAAATAAGTGATAGTCCAAATAAGTGCAAACCAGACGGGAAGGCGTATCGTTGCAGAATGCTGTGGTAGCAATGCTGGTTTAGTGTGCCTTGAATTCTAAATAAATCTCTGACAATGTCACCAGCAAAGCACCATCACACCTCTTCCTCACGTATGGCGATCAGCCAATCACCTACTCTGCGTCTCACAAAGACACAGTGGTTGGAACCAAAAATCTCAAATTTGGATTCATTAGACCAAAGGACAGATTTCCAACAGTCTAATGTCCATTGCTCGTGTTTCTTGGCCCAAGCAAGTCTCTTCTTATTATTGGTGTCCTTTAGAAGTTGTTTCTTGACAGCAATTCAACCATGAAGGCCTGATTCACGCAGTCTCTGAACAGTTGATGTTGAGATGTGTGTGTTTATTGAACTCTGTGAAGGATTTATTTGGGCTGCAATTTCTGAGGCTTGTAACTCTAATAAAGTTTTCCTCTGCAGCAGAGGTAACTCTGGGTCTTCCTTTCCTGTGGTGATCCTCATGAGAGAGAGTTTCATCATAGCACTTGATGGTTTTTGCGACTACACTTGAAGAAACTTGAAAATTTCTTGACATTTTCGGCATTGACTGTTCTTCATGTCTTAAAGTAATGATGAACTGTCGTTTCTCTCTTCTTATTTGAGCTGTTCTTGACATAATATGCTCTTGGTCTTTTACCAAATAGGGCTATCTTCTGTATACCACCCCTACCTTGTCACAACACAACTGATTGGCTCAAGTAGGAAATAAAGGCACACCTGTTAATTAAAATGCATTCCAGGTGACTACCTCATGAAGCTAGGTCGCAATTGTAAATGAGAACTTGTTCTCAACTTGCCTACCTGGTTAAATAAAGGTGAAATAAATAAAAAGCTGGTTGAGAGAATGCCGAGAGTGTGCAAAGCTGTCATCAAGGCAAAGGGTGACTACTTTGAAGAATCTAAAATATGTTTTCATTTGCTTAAAACTTTTTTGGTTACTACAAGATTCCATATGTGTTATTCCATAGTTTTGAAGTATTCACTATTATTCTACAATGTAGAAAATAGTAAAAATAAAGAAACCCTTGAATGAGTAGGTGTGTCCAAACTATCGACTGGTACTGTATATATGAATTAAAAAAATAAGAAATTACCAAAGTTACAATAGATTGCCATAGATTTTCTGTTAATTACCCAAATTCCTGAAAATTCCGGTAATTTAGGTAAATTACCAGTAGCTTTGCAACCCTACTCATGTGAATGCACACACATGCAAACACACACACATTCTAAAGCGGCATTCTTTTTGCATTGAATATATGGGCAGAATGTGTGTTGACATCATATATCAGTATAAAGTCCATTTTCATAAATCTGTCAGATTATACTCCTGTAAAAGGAGACTTCCTTATTACAGAACATTCCAATCCATCAGTTTTAAACCTCCACTCCCATACACTGTGTGACTGTGGGAGTGTGGAGAGGAGAGAGAGGAAGGTGTGGAGGAGAGGGAGGGGATGAAGTGTGTGGAGGAGAAGAGAAGGTTGGTGAGTGGAGGAGAGGGAAAGGGGGACAGGAGTGGTAAGTGGAGGAGAGGGAAAGGAGGACAGGAGTGGTGAGTGGAGGAGTGGTGAGTGGAGGAGAGGGAAAGGAGGACAGGAGTGGTGAGTGGAGGAGTAGTGGTGAGTGGAGGAGAGGGGAAAGGAGGACAGGAGTGGTGAGTAGTGGTGAGTGGAGGATTGGGGAAAGGAGGACAGGAGTGGTGAGTGGAGGAGTGGTGAGTGGAGGAGAGGGAAAGGAGGACAGGATTGGTGAGTGGAGGAGAGGAGTGGTGAGTGGAGGAGAGGGAAAGGAGGACTGGAGAGGAGTGGTGAGTGGAGGAGAGGAGTGGTGAGTGGAGGAGAGGGAAAGGAGAACAGTTGTGGTGAGTGAATGAGAGGAGTGGTGAGTGGAGGAGAGGGAAAGGAGGACAGGAGTGGTGAGTGGAGGAGAGGGAAAGGAGGACAGGACAGGAGTGGTGAGTGGAGGAGTGGAGTGGAGGCGAGGAAAGGGAGGGAAGGAAGGATAGGAGTGGTGAGTGGAGGAGAGGGATGGGAGAAGTGAGTGGAGGAGAGTGAAAGGAGGAGAGGGAGGAAGGAGAAGAGTGGTGAGTTGAGGAGAGGGAAGGAAAGGGAAGAGTGGTGGGGGAAGGGAAGAGACGGGAGGGAGGGAGGAGAAGAGAGACGGGGAGTGGAGGAGAGGAGATCATGCTGCTGTGTTTTTCTAGCCCAGTCCTGTCCCAGTGTTTATCTTGTGCTGTTGTGTTTAGTCTACTCTGTCTCTCCCAGAAACTGACCTAAAATAAATGGGGATAGGACACAAGTTACCCAAGCAACCCCCACTCCCACCTAAAATACAGCCCGTTTCCCTATTTCTCTCCTACACATGTGCTGTAGGGGTTTCCAGTGATACACACATACACACACATGCACTCACAGAGTTAATTTGGAAATTATTCAGAACTCTTGACCTTTTCCACATTTTGTTACATTACAGCCCTATTCTAAAGTGAAAACAGTTTTATTGACATTTTTACAAATGTATAAAAATGAAATACCTTATTTACATAAGGTGCATCTTGTTTCCATTGATCATCCTTGAGATGTATACTCCAATCAAGTTGTAGAAACCTGTGGTGAATTCAATTAATTGGACATGATTTGGAAATGCACATATCTGTCTATATAAGGTCCACAGTTGACAGTGCATGATCAGAGCAAAAACCAAGCCATGAGGTCGAAGGAATTGTCCTTAGAGCTCTGAGACAGGATTGTGTCGAGGCACAGATCTGGGGAAGGGTACCAAAAAGTGTATGCAGCATTGAAGGTCCCCAAAAACAGTGGCCTCCATCATTCTTGAATGTAAGAAGTAAGAGAGCTGGCCGCCCAGCCAAACTGAGCAATCAGGGGAGAAGGGCCATGGTCAGGGAGGTGACCAAGAACCTGATGGTCAATCTGACAGTGCTCCAGAGTTTGTCTGTGGTGATGGGAGAACCTTTCAGAAGGACAACCATCTCTGCAGAACTCCACTAATCAGGCCTTTATGGTAGAGTGGCCAGACAGAAGCTAGTCCTCAGTAAAAAGCACATGACAGCCCGAGTTTGCCAAAAGGCACCTAAAGGACTCTCTGACCATAAGAATCAAGTCTGTTGAAACCAAGATTGAAGTTTTTGGCCTGAATGCCAAACGTCTCGTCTGGAGGAAACCTGGCACCATCCCTACGGTGAAGCAATGTGGTGGCAGCATGATATGGGGATGTTTATCAGCAGCAGGGACTAGGAGACTAGTCAGGATCAAGGGAAAGATGTAAGAGAGATCCTTGATAAAAACCTGCTCCAGAACCTCAGACTGGGGCAAAGGTTCACCTTCCAACAGGACAATGACCCTAAGCATACAGCCAAAAATACGCAGGAATGGCTTCGGGACAAGTCTCTCAATGTCCTTGAGTTGCCCAGACAGAGCCCGGACTTGAACCAGATCCAACATCTCTGGAGAGACCTGAAAATAGCTGTGCAGCGACGCTCCCCATCCAACCTGACAGAGCTTGAGAGGATCTGCAGAGAACATTGGGAGAAGCTCCAAAAATACAGGTGCCAATCTTGTAGCGTCATACCCAAGAATACTTGAGGCTGTAATCACTGCCAAAGTTGCTTTAACAAAGTACTTTGAGTAAAGTGTCTGAATACTTATGTAAATGTAATATTTCAGTATTTTAATACATTTGCAAAAATTTCTAGAAATCTGCTTTTGCTTTGTCATTATTTTATTTATTTTGAGTCCCATAGGGTGGCGCACAATTGGCCCAGCGTCGTCCGGGCCATCATTGTAAATAAGAATTTCTTCTTAACTGCTTAGTTAGTTTCTTCCTGACTTGCTTAGTTAAATAAAGGTTACACACACACACACACACACCACACTGACCAAGAAGTTATTTTGTTGGTATTTACGTATGTCCCCATTACCAGTAAAACATCATCAAAACCTATTTCTTTCACTTACTTACTGTGCTGTTCCGTTGTTCTGAAGTTTCATTCTCTTAACCAAGATTTCAATGGAACACCATTTGGGTCTTTGCGTGTCAAAAAGATACATGTCAAATAACACTATTTGACGTGTAATCAGAAGTTGCGGTCGAAACAAATGATGCTTTATTACCAATGCGGCATTGGAAACGTATCGTTCGTGGCCGGTGTTTGTTTGTTTGCAGACTTTTTTTGTACAGCTTTGACAGTGCTACTGTATCTTTTTTTGACACGCAAAGACCCAAACGGCGTTCCATAGTATGTATGTCGTGAAGCTAATAGAAGCGACGCTATTATTGTGTAACTCCGGTAGGGCAGCATATGAAAAATAGAGCACTTGGTTGTGTGTACCGGTGCTCGACCAGTCGGTGAAAGCCAACATCTCCCACGACAGAGAACGGTTGATTGTCAAGGGCAATGAATTCCATTATCTTGGCTTTAATGGATTTCGCCTTTGAGTTGTCTCGCTGAAATGTTTTTACTCTTTCAAATGACTGCTCGACTTGTTGACTGCTCGATACACACAGCAGACATTGTGGGCTAGGTTAGGAATGCTGTGTTGCACGTGTAGCGCAAAATATTACGCGACGTCATTACGTCCGTTACCTACGTTACATAGGTATGACATCGTAGCTTTGACATCGTTTTTCACATCGCCATCGGGCTGATACCGATGTTGGCATTTTTAGCTAATATCGTCCGATTCTGATATGTTCACCCGTATATCGTGCATCCCTAGCTGAACCTGTTTTTAATTCTCATTTTCTTTATGGGGGGGCGTGTTTTTATACAATATCACTGGAAATATTTTTTTAAAAGGTCCAAGCGTCTTTGACAGAGGGGATCAAGCTGATTCTATATAATTTTACAGAGGCCAGTTCATGACGGCAGGCTTGCTCATTAAAGTTTTTTAGCAAGCGTCTTATGACAAATCAGGACAGGTCGTTTCACTGCGCAGCCATTATGAACACAGGCTGTAAAACAGTGATCACTAAGGTCATTACAGAAAACATCAGACTGGTACCTATCAGGATTATTTGTGAGGATAACATCAATGAGAGTAGCCTTTTCTGGGTGTTTGGAGTCATACCTTGTGGAATTGGTGATCATCTGAGAAAGATTTAGGAAGTCCCATTGCTTTAGGACTTGGTCAGGTGGTTTATGCATGTCCCAGTTTAGGTCACCTAGCAGGACAAATTCAGACTTAATGTAAGGGGCCAGGAGAGAGCTTAGGGCAGGTAGGGTACAGGCCGATGCAGATGGAGGACGATAGCACCCAGCAACAGTCAACAAAGAGCTATTTGGAAGATTAATGCTTAAAACAGCAAATGAAAATGTTTGGGGACAGACTTAGTGGAGACAACCCGGCACACTGAAGGTGATCCTTGGTAAAGATTGCCACTCCCACACCTTTGGAAGATCTGTCTTGCCGAAAAAGGTTATAACAAGAAAGGTTAACATCAGTGTTCAAAACACTCTTTCTTAACCACGTCTCAGTAATGACCAACACATCTGGATAGGAGCTGTGAACCCACACTTTCAGTTGACTAATTTTATGTAATAAGCTTCTAGTGTTAACGTGCAGAAAACCCAGGCTTTTACGAGAGCAGAAATCAGTGAGGCAGATATCAGATAACAAGTCAGAATTGGGGCTAGCAACAGTAGATGGGCCAGGGTGTACATGCACAGAGCTCTGCAGTTTTGATTTTTGCCATCTGAATGTGCATCAGATGGCAACAAGATCATTTTGTACAGCAATTTCATCGGGTAGCATGAAAAAAGAAGCAGGAGAGAGCTGGTTAGAATAGGATGGGCCAAAAGTCTGTGTAACCAATAGAGTCAGAGTCCCGAGTGTGGGAACAAACCGTCTGTCCCACGGTTGGGTGAAGAAAGTTTGTAGTCAATAAAGTATGCAGGAGTCATGAGGCAAATAGCAAAATGAACATTCAAAAATATATAACGACTTGGGGATAGCCATTGTAAGTTCAGAGTCACTCGCCCTAGCAGTGCGTGTGTGCTGGAGGCAAGCGAAAGCTCGGAAGAGATAGGTGAGTGTGGTGGAGGTACCTGTACCAGACAGGGGACAGATCTTCAGGTGGAATCCAAGCAGCAGTGCAGCAGGCAATGGGAGTAGGTGTCACACCCACTTGGGAGAAGCTTTTATTTCTGGAGGCAGATTTCTTGTATAAAATGCCAGTGAATGATCTCTGAACAGCAGGAGTGGGCTTCAGAGGACGCTTCAAAGACTCCTGTCACTTGTTGGGGTATTATGGGGCATTGTGTGTAGATCGATGTGGGAAAAAACAATTAAATTCATTTGAGAATAAGGCTGTAACATAAAAAGTCAAGGGGTCTGAATACTTTCCAAATGCACTGCATACTGTACAATAATTGTCAATATACTTGGTCAAATAATGGTTACTAAACAGTATTCAGCATGACAGGGCCCATACAATTATCTTTTGAATTTTCCCAAATTCTGTTTTATTTTTCCCGGTTTTGAATTTCTTTCAGTTTTTTTCCTCTCACTAGTACAATTATTCATAGAGAAACAATGAAAATGGATGTTCTGAATCCATGTCAATGATGATCTAGCGACGTTTCTGTTGTTAGGCCTACTGCTGCAGCACGTCATGCCAGATCTTGTAAAACAATTGCCACCCAATTGATACAAATAATCATGATATAGTTCTGCCAGGTAAGGTAAATATTACGTTGTTATGTATAGTATATGTGTTTTATTTGATGACTATCATTTCATTCCAAGTCATCATCTCATCTCTATAGAGCTGCTATCTATGCCGTTTCACAAAATCACTATTTTAGTAGTTCTTCAAAGTAAATAAGGCATGTGACTGCTGATATATCAACCATAAATCACCCAGATCATGCATTGTCAGGTATAGATATCTTGCAAAGCAACTTCTCTCTATCCCTGTCCATCATACATTCTTCTGTCTCTACTCTCCATTTCTGCCTGACACCAGACAGACAGACAGACAGGGGAGTTAAATGGCAGGTGTTGTGTTCCGTTTGTCTTTTTAACCCAGTAGTGGTTAACCAGGTGTGGGATAATGTCAATGTTGCTTTTATTGGGTAGTAGCCGGGAGCGTTATGTTTATGACAGTTTGCAAATGGGAACAAATGGGGAAAATGCATGTACTTTCAGAATTGCTTGGCGAGCTACTCATAGGTGTGCTACGATCTACCTGTTGGAAACCCCTGCTCGAGCTTTACAAACCAAATAAAATGACACGTTATGGCAGTGCTTCAAGTTGAACCATTTGCTTTGTCCAGACCAGGCCACCAGTATCCTACCTATCCCCTGTGTCCTAACCCCCATAGCCAAACCCTTACCCCTGCCCTTACCCCTTACCCCCAGCTACAGGCCACACACACACTAGTGATGACTTTGACTCCAGGTATCAATTTGTTAAAAACTATGTATATTATCGTTTTTTGCTAGCTCTGGTATTTGTCATCCACATTTTCTCATGATCTCTCTAGTCTGTCTGCAGCAGACTTATAGTTAGCAATATGCTTGGAACATAAAATTGCAATAAAATCGCAGTATCAAAATGTATTGTATTGTGAGAACTCTGGCAATTCCAAGCCCTAACACACACATACACACACATGTTGTTGTTCTTCTTTTCTTGTGGGGACCTAAAATACATTTCCATTCGAAATCCTATTTTCCCTAACCCGTAACCTAAGTCTAAACCTAACCACTAATCCCTTACCCTAACCCTAATTCTAACCTTCATTTTTACCCTAATCCTAAACCTAACCCCTACATTTAAAATAGCCTTTATCCTAATGGGGATGTGGGAAATGTCCCCACAAAGGAGAATTTTCCTTGTTTTACTGTCCTTGTGGGAACTTCTGAGTATTTTAGGTCCCGACAAGTTTAGAAGGACCAACCCACACACACAGCCCACACATGTTTTGCTGTCTTTTGGATGGGACGTTAAACAGGTGACCTGACTCTCTGAGGTCACTAAATATAACATTGCACTTATTGTAAGAGTAGGGGTGGTGCCATCCATTGTCATGGATAAATTCCCAATCTGGCCCTCATACCATCATGGCCGCCTAATCATCCCCAGCTTCCAATTGGCTCATTCATCTCCTCTCCCCTGTAACTATTCCCCAGGTCGTTGCTGTAAATGAGAATGTGTTCTCAATCAACTTACCTGGTAAAATAAGGGTAAAATAAAACCTTTAAATATCCTTGAGGAGACCCATTCAAAATGATATTTTCCCTAAACCTAACCTTAACCTCTAACTCTTAACTCTTAACTCTAAACCCTAAACCTAATGGCCTTTGTCCTCATGGGGATGTGGTTCTTGGTTCGAGGGAACATTTTCCTTGTTTTACTATCCTTGTGGGGACTTTGGGGGATTTTGTCTCTGATGACCGTAGAGATGTTTGGATTCATGCTGGGGTTGTTTCCTGCGTTAAAACTGTAGATGGTCTCTAATGATCGTTAACGGTTGTGTTACGGTCTGTCTGTTTCAGGTCCTGGTCCTGTCTCTGATGACCGTGGAGCTGTTTGGTATGATGGGGCTGATAGGGATCAAGCTCAGTGCTGTTCCTGTGGTCATCCTCATCGCCTCTGTCGGCATAGGAGTAGAGTTCACTGTACATGTTGCTCTAGTGAGTACACACACACTACACAGTCTTTTACTATCCTTGTGGGGACCCAAAATCCTATTTTCTATAAACCCTAACCCAAAACACCTTAACCCCTAACCATAGCATAACCCTAACCATAAACCTAACCCCTAAGCCTAAAATAGCTTAACATAACACACACACAGTGTTTTGTATATTTTCAAATGACATTATAGTTTTTCTGATTAGTTGTGTGTACGTTGCAGGTGTTCCTCACAGCGATAGGGGACCGTAACAGACGGGCAGTGCTGGCGTTAGAACACATGTTTGCTCCTGTGTTGGACGGAGCCTTCTCTACTCTACTAGGAGTCCTCATGCTAGCAGGCTCTGAGTTTGACTTCATCGTCAGGTGAGTGTGACCAGTAGTGGGACACACACACATACACACACACACACAATAACACACATACAGTACACACGCACATGAACACATACACTCATGCACAAAGACTACATGCACACTCAAATACACATGCACACACTCATGGAAAGAGACTCAAACTCTCTCACACTCTCTACAAGAAAAGCACTAAACAATTTGACATAAACAATTGCATTTATAAGTTTTATTGACAAATGTGAATTAAAAAAATGTCAGCAAAAGCCTGATAACAATGAATTCATATGAATGCTGTAAGTACAGACATTGTTTGCTCAGTGGGAAATGAATGTCAAACTAGTCAGTAACAACTGTGTGGAGTTTGTAACAGCAACTATGTGAGCTTCATGTCCTGGGGTTTCCTGTGATTTTCTATGTAGAAGAACCCCTTACAGTATTATAGACACTATGTCCTGGGGTTTCCTGTGATCTTCTATGTAGAAGAACCCCTTACAGTATTATAGACACTATGTCCTGGGGTTTCCTGTGATCTTATGTGTAGAAGAACCCCTTACAGTATTACAGTATTATAGACACTATGTCCTGGGGTTTCCTGTGATCTTCTATGTAGACTATGTCCTGGGGTTTCCTGTGATTTTCTTTGTAGAAGAACCCCTTACAGTATTATAGACACTATGTCCTGGGGTTTCCTGTGATCTTCTATGTAGACTATGTCCTGGGGTTTCCTGTGATCTTCTGTGTAGAAGAACCCCTTACAGTATTATAGACACTATGTCCTGGGGTTTCCTGTGATTTTCTATGTAGAAGAACCCCTTACAGTATTATAGACACTATGTCCTGGGGTTTCCTGTGATCTTCTATGTAGAAGAACCCCTTACAGTATTATAGACACTATGTCCTGGGGTTTCCTGTGATCTTATGTGTAGAAGAACCCCTTACAGTATTACAGTATTATAGACACTATGTCCTGGGGTTTCCTGTGATCTTCTATGTAGACTATGTCCTGGGGTTTCCTGTGATCTTCTTTGTAGAAGAACCCCTTACAGTATTATAGACATTATGTCCTGGGGTTTCCTGTGATCTTCTATGTAGACTATGTCCTGGGGTTTCCTGTGATCTTCTGTGTAGAAGAACCCCTTACAGTATTATAGACACTATGTCCTGGGGTTTCCTGTGATCTTCTTTGTCGAAGAACCCCTTACAGTATTATAGACACTGTGTCCTGGGGTTTCCTGTGACCTTATGTGTAGAAGAACCCCTTACAGTATTATAGACACTATGTCCTGGGGTTTCCTGTGGTCTTCTTTGTAGAAGAACCCCTTACAGTATTATAGACACTATGTCCTGGGGTTTCCTGTGGTCTTCTTTGTAGAAGAACCCCTTACAGTATTATAGACACTATGTCAGGGGGTTTCCTGTGATCTTCTGTGTAGAAGAACCCCTTACCTTCTACCTACCAGCTTGTGAGCGTTATAAAGCTAAACTTGTTACATGTGCGTGTTCGCTCAAACCGTTTGCATTCTACAGGGGCTCCTTCGTGATCCGTCCTTCTCTCACAATCACCGCTCTAGTTCAGCCCCCATGAATCACACAGACTAATGTTGGGTATTTAGGGATGCAGAAGAAATAGACGAATCCAATGGTACAGAAGTCTGTAGCTCAAACACACAATGTTTAAAAAGGATTAGAAGTCCAAAACGTACCGGTGTTAGTGACCCTCACTGGTTAACCAAAGTCCCAGAATGGCACTTGATCCAGATGGCTAAACTCAGCTACTGCTCTGTTCAATCATTCAATATCATTACATTTGACATTTCTTATGTAAAAAATGTTCAGAGACAGCCATGTATGCATTAATGAATCAATTATACAATCGTACATTTGACTTAGTTTTTACCAATCAAACTACTTAACAACATAATGGTAATAATTTATTGGAATGCCAAATCTCCATTGATAAACTTGATGAATCAAGATGTATCCTAGGCCCATTTACATGAATGCATATTCAATAAGAGTGTGCTACACATTGAGTTACTGAGCTTGTTTTGGCTGATTTCAGTGGATAGAGATCACAGACAATCTGTTTCCCTTCAATTTGGGACTTATTTTATTGTACTGCTCATCATCATTTGCAGAGAAGTGGCTTATTTTATAAAAGTGTGCGTGGAGGGGGCTAGTGAATTGATGTTGGCTTCAGCTGTCAGCTAGAAAGGAAAGGTAGCCTACAAAGCTGGATGATACTGGTATCTTCTTGCATTGTAAGGTGTTCTAACCTGTATGGACATTATTTTGCGAGCAGTAATGAACAGTTTCAACATTTCTACCTGCCGGTGTCACATTATTCAAGTGTGTTATCTTCTGTGGTGTTTCTGTGGCTTTCTGTGGCGTCAGTCGAGCGTTAAGGCTGTGCCTGAGCCTGCATGTCACACAGGAATCTACCTGAAACACCACTCATCCGTGAAGGCCGCTTTTCCCTCCATCCCTTTCTACTCTCCCCCTCTCTCGCTCTTTCTCTTGCTCTCTCTCTCTCCTTTCTCTTTCTCTCTCGCTCTCTCCTCTCTCTTTCTCTTGCTCTCTCCTTCTGTCTTTCTCTCTCACTCTCTCTCTCTCTGACACACACACACTTCAATGCTACTGTAGTTGAGGGGAAGGATGGGAGAAAAGCAAATGAAAACTAACACGGGGGAGGTGTGAGACAAGGTTCCTATTAAGTGCTAAGCAAATTGGCTCTGAATAAAACATGTTCATTGGTAGCACTGCTGCTCTTAAAGTTAGGAGCACTACATGAAATTTATGAGCACCAGAAAATACATGTAAGATGATTTAAATTGATTGAGATACAGCCTACAGTATATTGGGCCTCTACTTTTGAAGCTCATGTGGTGCACTAGAAATGAATATGTAACACTGTAAAGGCATTTTTCCCATTGAGATGCATTAAATTGAAAATTGTACACTGTCTCTTTAAAAATGTTGGATTTGTGACATGCAAGAGATCTCTCATTCATTGATTGCTATGACCATTAATCTGCTGAAGAACATATCCCTTTTCCTTTCATTCTGTGCCCCAAAGTGTTTGGTTATACTGGTAAAGTTACCAGGTTGTTAGCTAGCTAAATGAGGTAACATGACTGAACAAAGTGTAAACAAATGGTTAATGATGTGAAATGCAATCCCGGCGATCCGCTATGGCAGGGGTACTCGAGTACTATTTGAGAGATCCGGTCACACATTTCCTAAACGGCAAAGGTCCGGATGGATATCATTATTTATCGGCGTAGTAACAAACCCACACGTCGCAACCCATGCGACCCCAAACTGTTCGTACCCCTCTCAAACGGTTCATTCCCACAATTCTCCACATTTTGCATAGGGCTGTGATATTTTTGTTTTAAATCAAATTTCCATTTGTCCATGTCTTACATGTGTTTATGTGATACCAGGGGTTGAAGCCCGGCTAGATTGCTATTAAATATCCAATGGCAAAGACAATATAGGGAAGAGAAAAATTCTGAACAGTTAGTCCTCAGGGTTTTGCCTGCTACATAAGTTCTGTTATACTCACAGACATGATTCAAACAGTTTTAGAAACTGCAGAGTGTTTTCTATCCAAATCTATGAATAATATGCATATCTTATATTCTTGGCATGAGTAGCAGGAAGTTGAAATTGGGCACGCTATTTATCCAAAAGTCAAAATTCTGCCCCCTAGCTTTAAGAGGTTAAATCAAATTTCCATTTGTCCATGTCTTACATGTGTTTATATGATACCAGGGGTTGAAGCCAGACTATTATTCGTATTTTAATATTGTTTTGTAGTCGAGACCTGCAGTCCACCAGTTGGGTATGGGGGCGCTATAGAAAGATACAAATGTTGCGGTGGTTATATGGGTATTTTTACCTGGTTGGGTTACAAGCGAGCCGTTTTCGTTGTAGTAATGGTGCAACCATGACGCTATCGAATCTGCACCCACTGTTTTCTCTAGGGCACTCGGAAACAACTCATTAAAACAATCATTATCTGGGAGATATTTTCCCTAGTCTCACAGTGGGTGCTCCCAGAATAAAACTCCCAGAATAAAACTGGTCACACAGCAAAATATTTTGTTGCATATGCGACCAAGTTGATCGCACTTTAGAGCCGTAGTTAAGCAAATCTTGGAACAGTGTCTAGGTTATGTCTGCAGACTACTGTCTAAGTAGCGATTTAAGGAGGAAGTTGTCTAAGGTGGGTGATCTATCTCTTTTAAGCAAATAGGGCCATCTCCACTCATGTGGTCTGGAAACACACACACACCGCCCTGCTCCCTGACCTTGTTATCATGGGGGTCAACGATGGCGTGCTTAGGAGTGAGAGTGCACACACACACACTAACCCTTCTCATCTCCTCTGGTCCACTTAGTCTCAGTCTCTGTCTCAGGCTATTTGAAGTCTGCGGTATTCTGTGCCTAAAGACTGCAGAATAACAAAACAGCCAACTCCTATTTTTCTTTTCATGCCGAAATAAATGTTTCCCTGACTCTCCTTGTCAACCCCTCAAATGTTTTCACTACAAACAGCTCCAGTGCGGTGTGTGTGTTTGTGTGCGTGCGTGAGTGGGTGGGTGCTTGTGTGTGTGTTCCAGTGTAGATGTGGCTTTAAACCAAGGCAGAAGCTCTGTGAGTTCAGCTACTTTCCCCGTCTTCGTGTTGCGAGAGGAGAGTGGGAAAAGGGAGCGAGGAGAGGATAGGGGGGAAAGGGAGAGAGGAGAGGATAGGGGGGAAAGGGAGAGAGGAGAGGATAGGGGGAAAGGGAGAGAGGAGAGTGGGAAAAGGGAGCGAGGAGAGGATAGGGGGGAAAGGGAGCGAGGAGAGGATAGGGGGGAAAGGGAGAGAGGAGAGGATAGGGGGGAAAGGGAGAGAGGAGAGTGGGAAAAGGGAGTGAGGAGATGATAGGGGGGAAAGGGAGAGAGGAGAGTGGGAAAAGGGAGCGAGGAGAGGATAGGGGGGAAAGGGAGAGAGGAGAGTGGGAAAAGGGGGAGGAAATGGGGAAAGTGAGAGAGGAGTTTGAGGAGGGGGAGGGGGAAAGGGACAGTGAATAGGGAGGAAAGGGAGAGAGAATAGTGGGGAAAGGGAGAGAGGAGTTTGAGGAGGGGGAGGGGGAAAGGGAGAGATAATAGGGAGGAAAGGGAGATAGAATATTGGGGAAAGGGAGAGAGAATATTGGGGAAAGGGAGAGAGAATAGTGGGGAAAGGGAGAGAGAATATTGGGGAAAGGGAGAGAATAGGGGGGAAAGGGAGAGAGAATAGGGGGGAAAGGGAGAGAGAATAGGGGGGAAAGGGAGAGAGAATAGGGGGGAAAGGGAGAGAGAATAGGGGGGAAAGTGAGAGAGAATAGGGGGGAAAGTGAGAGAGAATAGGGGGGAAAGGGAGAGAATAGGGGGGAAAGGGAGAGAATAGGGGGGAAAGGGAGAGAGAATAGGGGGGAAAGGGAGAGAGAATAGGGGGGACCTACATATACCAAGACATACTAAAACCCCATAGATATACAAAAACCCTAGAAAGGACAAAAACACATAGACAATACAAAAACTAAACCAACCACCCTTGTCACACCCAAATAATAAATAAAACAAAGATTACTAAGGTCAGGGCATGACACTACCCCCCCCCCCAAAGGTGCGGACTCCCAGCCACAAACCTAAACCTATATGGGTGTGTCTGGGTGGGTATCTAACCTCGGTGGCGGCTCTGGTTCTGGACACCGCCCACCTTCTTTACACTGAGTCCGCTCTTGTATCACTGACCCGTGGATCATCATTGGAGGCTCTGGACTGCGGATCCTCGCCGTAGGCCCCGGGCTGGGGACCCTTGCTGCGTGGATCATCGCCTGATGTTCTGGACTGGGGACCGTTGCTGGAGACCCCTGACTGGGGACCGTCGCTGGAGACCCCTGACTGGGGACCGTCGCTGGAGACCCTGGACTGGGGACCGTCGCTGGAGGCCCCGGACTGGAGACCCCGGACTGGGGACCGTTGCTGGAGACCCCGGGCTGGGGACCGTTGCTGGAGACCCCGGGCTGGGGACCGTCGCAGGAGACCCCGGGCTGGGGACCGCCACTGGAGACCCCGGTCTGGGGACCGTCGCTGGAGGTACCGGGCTGGGGACACACACGAGGAGTGCGAGGAGCAGGAACAGGGCGTACTGGACTGCCGAGGCGCACTATAGGCTTGGTGCGTGGTGCCGGCACTGGTGGTACCTGGCTGGTGACACGCACCTCAGGGCGAGTGCGGGGAGGAGGAACAGGGTGTACTGGACCCTGGAGGCGCACTATAGGCCTGGTGCGTGGTGCCGGCACTGGTGGTACCGGGCTGGGAGGAGGGCGAGTGCCGGGAGGAGGCACAGGATACACTGGACCGTGGAGACGCATTGGAGATCCAGAACATAGAGCTGGCTCAATACGTCCTGGCTGGATACCCAATCTAGCCCGGCAAATGCGAGGAGCTGGAATAGAGCACACTGGGCTAGAATAGCGCACTGGAGACACCGTGCACATCTCTGCATAACACAGTGCCTGACCAGTTACACGCTCACCACGAAAGACAGCTGTCCCTGATTGAGAACCCTACCCGGCCAAAACATAGAAATACAAATAATAGAACATAGAATACCCACCCCAAATCACACCCTGACCAAACCAAATAGAGACATAAAAAGGATCTCTAAGGTCAGGGCGTGACAGTACCCCCCCCCCCCCCCCCCCCCCAGGTGTGGTTCTCAATCAGAGACAGCTGTCTATCGTTGTCTCTGATTGAGAACCATACTTAGGTAGCTTTTCCCACTGGGTTTTTGTGGGTAGTGGCTTTCTGTTTGTGTCTGCACCAGACAAAACTGTTTCGGTTGTTGTTTTGCTATTCAGTGTTCAGTTCAACTAATAAAGGATCAACACGTACCACGCTGCACCTTGGTCCTCACCTTCTTCCACCAACAGCCGTTACAGAACTACCCACCACCAAAGGACCAATCAGCATGGAAAAGAGGACTGGACATGGGAGGACATTCTAGATGGCAAGGGATCCTACACATGGGAGGAGATCCTGGCTGGAAGGGTTCGCCTCCCATGGGAACAGGTGGAGGCAGCCAGGAGAGCGGAGGCAGCAGGAAAAGGGAACCGGCGATACGAGGGAACACGGCTGGCAAGGAAGCCTGAGAGGCAGCCCCCCGAAAAAATTGCCCCGAGCTATGGGGTGAAATTGGAGGTGAGTGAAGGAAGCGAAGCCGAGACTGTGAAGGAGTTGATGGGGAGATTGGAGGAGAGAGCAATGAGAGAGTTGCTGTGTTGGTGCATGAGGCACAACTTCCGCCCGACGGAGCGTGTCCGCGATTTGATGTCACCTGAGTCAGCTCTCCATACTCGTCCTGAGGTGCGTGCTAGCCGTCTGGTGAAGACTGTGCCAGCCCCACGCACCAGGCCTCCTGTGCGCCTCCCCAGCCCTGCATGTCCTGTGCCAGCTTGGCGCTACAGATCTCCAATACGTGCTCTGAGGCCGGTGCGCTACATTCCAGCTCCCCGCATCTGCCGTCCAGCCAGGACGGATGGTGCCAGCCCTGCTCTCCAGACCTCCAGTGCGTCTCCTCAGGCCAGGATATCCTGCGTCGGCTCTGCGCACTGTGTCTCCCGTGTGTTTGCACAGCCCAGTGCGTCCGGTGCCTGCGCCCCGCACTTGCCGGGCTAAAGTCACCATCCAGCCAGGACAGGTTGTGCAGGCCCTTAATTCGAGACCTCCAGTGCGCCTCCACGGCCCGGTCTATCCTGTGCCTCCTCCTTAGAGTCAGGTTTTGCGGCCGGAGTCCGCACCTTTGAGGGGGGGTACTCAGGGTGTGGTGCTGTTCATTGTTCTCTTTCTATTCTTCTATACTAAATTGTTTCAATTCTATACTTTGCTTCTGCCTATTGTTTTAGATCAGAAAAGGAGAGGCCCTTGTCCTTTTGTGCCCCCCTTCTCCCTACTTCCTTACCCCCCCCCCCCCCCATTCTTCCCCCCTCAAGCCCCTACCCCCTTCTCCACATTCTTGACTGCTTTGTTGTCTTCATGTTTGCTTAAATACCGCACACCCCACTTTCTCTCTCCCTCCCTCCCGCTGCATTTTTTTTCCATGCCTTTGAATTAACCAACTCCAGTTAATTGTGCTTCCTTCTCTTTCTCTGTGAGGCTTTCTAAAGACTAACCCTCTTTGGCAGGACTTGACAGGTACATTTCTGTTTCCTACTTAACCAACATACTTGTGCGTGCGTGTGTGTCATGGTCTTTTCAGGCATGTGTAATGGTTGATCTAGTTCATATTTAGCACAGCCTCTCTCTCTCCTGTTCTGTGGTTGCTGCAGGTATTCTCTTTGTGTACATACACACACACACACATATACGTATAAACACCCATGCATACCCACACCAGCCCGCCCACACCCCACATAGAACACAAACACACACACTCATGTTGGCTGTCATGCTTAACCTGTGGTTTAGCAGATGTGTCTGCAGGCTCTGATGCCTGTGTTTGGTGTTCATTGTAGTTGTCACAGGTGTATCTATGTAATGCTACTAATGTTCCACTGGTTAAGTTGTTCAAAGCTTCTGCCAAAATGACCAGAGAATGTTAGTTGTTGTGACTCTTAGCCACCTATCTTCTGTGGTGTTGGTGTATGGTGGTTGATGAAATGTGGTGCCCATGTTGCCTGTCTTAACAGTAGACTGTTGGTTTGTTGCAGGTATTTCTTTGCTGTGCTGGCCATCCTGACCATTCTGGGGGTGCTGAATGGTTTGGTCCTTCTCCCTGTGTTGCTGTCTTACTTTGGCCCCTATCCAGAGGTGAGATGGTTTCTCCTGCAGAAATACTATAATGGCTTGCACACACATTTTTTTACACACACATTTTTTACACATTATTTTTTACACACACTTTTTACACGTATTTTTGTGAACCAACACTAACTTTTTTTTGTTCTAACACGCGCACATCATGAAATTATTTAGCAACATAGTTTGTGTAATAATAACCCAAAAAATGAATCAAAATAATTCCCTCATCTCCTTACACCTCCCTCCTTTTTCTGTCCCCCTCAGGTGACCCCTGTTGATGGGCGTAGCCAGTTACCCACCCCGTCCCCAGAGCCCCCTCCTCCCGTGGTCCACTTCTCCGTCCACCCCTGCCATACCACCTCAGGGACGGGGACAGGTACAGGCTCTGACTCGTCAGACTCTGAGTACAGCTCCAACACCACGGCCTCGGGCATCAGCCAGGACCTGCAGCAGTACGACCTCCCCACCACTAGAAGTAGAGCTGGGAGAGCAGAGGAGGTGCGACGAGGAGCAGTGCCAGGAAGGACAGCTAGACAGGGAAACGCCACAGCCTACTCTTTGTCTTCTGTAAGTGCTTCGGATAATGACCACACACACGTGACATACAGTTGAAGTCAGAAGTTTACATACACCTTAGCCAAACACATTTAAGCTCAGTTTTTCACAATTCCTGACGTGTAATCCTAGTAAAAATTCCCTGTCTTAGGTCAGTTAGGATCACCACTTTATTTTAAGAATGTGAAATGTCATAATAATAGTAGAGAGAATTATTTATTTCAATTGTTATTTCTTTCATCACATATGCAATGGGTCAGAAGTTTACATACACTCAATTAGTATTTGGTAGCATTGCCTTTTAATGTTTTTAATTTCAGTCAAACGTTTTGGGTAGCCTTCCACAAGCTTCCCACAATAAGTTGGGTGAATTTTGGCCCATTCCTCCTGACAGAGCTGGTGGAACTGAGTCAGGTTTCTGGCCTCCTTGCTCGCACACGCTTTTTCAGTTCTGCCCACAAATGTTCTAAAGGATTGAGGTCTTTGGGCTTTGTGATGGCCACACCAATACCTTGACCTTGTTGTCCGTAAGTCATTTTGCCACAACTTTGGAAGTATGCTTGGGGTCATTGTCCATTTGGAAGACCCATTTGCCACCAAGCTTTAACTTCCTGAGTTATGTCTTGAGATGTTGCTTCATAATATCCACATAATTTCCCCTCTCATGATGCCATCTATTTTGTGAAGTGCACCAGTCCCTCCTGCAGCAAAGCACCCCCACAACATGATGCTGCCACCCCCGTGCTTCACGGGTTGGGATGGTGTTCTTCAGCTTGCAAGCCTCACCTTTTTCCCCCAAACATAACGATGGTCATTATGGCCCAACAGTTCTATATTTGTTTCATCAGACCAGAGGGCATTTCTCCAAAAAGTACAATCTTTGTCCCCATGTGAAGTTGCAAACCGTAGTCTGGCTTTTTTATGGCGGTTTTGGAGCAGTGGCTGAGCAGCCTTTCAGGTTATAGGACGTGTTTTACTGTGGATATAGATACTTTTGTACCTGTTTCCTCCAGCATCTTCACAGGGTCATTTGCAGTTGTTCTGTGATTGATTTGCACTTTTCGCACCAAAATACGTTCATCTCTAGGAGACGGAACGCATCTCCTTCCTGAGCGGTATGATGGCTGCGTGGTCCCATGGTGTTTATACTTGCATACTATTGTTTGTACAGATGAATGTGGTACCTTCAGGCGTTTGGAAATATCTCCCAAGGATGAACCAGTCTATCAGAAGCTTCTAAAGCCACCATTTTCTGGAATTTTCCAAGCTGGTTAAAGGCACAGTCAACTTAGTGTATGTAAACTTCTGACTCTCTGGAATTGTGCTACAGTGAATTGTAAGTGAAATAATCTGTCTGTAAACAATTGTTGGAAAAATGACTTGTGTCATGCACACAGATGTCCTAACCGACTTGCAAAACTATAGTTTGTTAACATGAAATTTGTGGAGTGGTTGAAAACAAGTTTTTAATGACTCCAACCTAAGTGTATGTAAACTTAATACTTCAGCTGTATGTTCACACTCTTTGTTTGAACATGTTGAGCATGTGTACAAGTTGTTCTGATTTTCTGATCTCTCTCCTGTCAGTCGGTCCTGCCGGAGTCGGATGCCCACCCCGGTGCATCCCGTCGCTTCAGCAAGAGGGACCTACAGTCCTTTCCCCCAGCCCGCCCATGCATGGCTTTTGAAACTGAGGCTGGAGGCCATTACGGCTCCGGGGGCCATTTTGTCTCGGGAGGCCACCGAGAACGTTCTGCGGGGCACAGAACTCGTCCATCCCACAACCCCCGGCCCAATCACCACCAACCTCAGCACTCTAATCCCGCCCCTACTTACTGCCAGCCCATCACCACGGTAACGGCCTCTGCATCGGTTACCATCGCTGTCCACTCTACCTCTCCCCCCACTCAGAGCCCCACCTCCTCTCACCCAGGACACACTGCAGCGGACAGTTACCACACAGCAAGGGGCGCAGAGCCTGCACCTGCCTTCCAGCACCCCCATGTGCCACTGGAGGTCCATACAGGTTGCAGAGGAACCAAGATGGACACCAAGGTGGAGGCCATGGAGCTCCAGGATGTGGAGTGTGAGGCAGTTGAGAGCGACTGTGATAAGAGGGCAAGCTGAGGTGAGCCTCAATGGAGTTTGTAGCTTCTCATGACAGTGCAGTAATTTACATGTTGGTATTACATCCACAAAGTACTTGCAATGAATGTTCCTTTTCCTTTGGTTTTGTTACTTGCCAAAAATGTCCCCATTCAGTCCTTCAAACCCTTTTTACTGCAACCTGAACATAATATATTGAGCGTTATGCCTTTAGAGAGTGAGATGTATGTGCTGTCATGACAGGTTTCTAACTCTGTGTTGTCTGTCTCTCTGTTGTTCCAGTGGAGGAGAGCAGAAGCACAACGGCCAAAGATGGACTCCCTCTCTCACTCAGCGGCCCAATGCAGCGCAGCTCAGCGACACACATAACCCAGTGGTGGGTAGTACCATGGTGCTCATTCTTACTGTAACCCCGTGGATGTTTGTCTTAGATATCTCTATCCATCATTAAAAGATGTATACTTATGTAAATATGAACAAAGAAGTAGCTATAATGTAGGAGTTGTACAGCTCCTTTTTTTAACAGACTGGGGACATCATTTCTATGGCGTGTGTGTTTTTGGTTTTACTTTCCTAGTCGGGGCCAGAAGTCATCACAAGCACAGTAAAACAAGAAAAATGGGAGACATTTAGCCAGTCCGCCCACAGGGAGAAAGGCTATTTTAAGCTTAGGGGTTAGGGTTACGATTAAGGTGATGGTTAGAATTAGGTTTAGGGTTAAATTAGGGGTTAAGGTTAGGGTAAAAATTAGGGTTAGCTTAAGGTTAGGGGTTAGGGAAAATAGGATTTTGAATGGGACCAATTATTTTGTCCCCACAAGGATATTAAAACAAACGTGTGTGTGTGAGAGAAATCTCTGATTACTGTTGTTCACTCGTCTGTGGATCTGTGCCATGAGGAAGCTTCATCTAGACAATACAGTTCAGCATACATTGTTGCTGCTTAAGATATTCTGTAATAATGTATAATAACTGTATAATAATTCTATGCAAATGTTTTATTTTATGTTAGAAAGAGGTGAGTGAGTGTATAAATGTGATTGTGGGTTTGTGTTTATGTGGGTGCGTAGGTGGGTCTGGGCGCGGGTGGGTGGGTAACCCATCAGATACATCTCTAAAAAGAAATATACTAACAATCACGTCAAGTGATACTACTCAATAGCTACACGGGGCATGTATGTGTGTGTTTATATATATAGATATATATATGTGTGTGTTTGTGTATAAAGGTACTCTTTTTTTTTAAACAATTAATTTGCATATCACAAACCTGTGGTAGTTATGAAACAATTACTGTTGAACTCTGACTCACGCTATGCGTGCTATTTAATACGAGCCGATATGTAGAAGATATAAAAGGTGTCTGTTGTGACTTGGCTGTCCCTTATTTCCTCTGGGGATGTCATAGCTCTCAGCGGCCATCTTATAGTAGCATGAGTGGGCGTAAAAGTATCACTCCCATAGTTAAAGTGGAACTGACAGCGTTTTAACTACTTTGCAGATATGAAACAAACAGACTATCAAAATATCAGTAAAAAATATACAATTCCCAGTTTATGCTACAAAACCATGATAAGAAGTTTTAAAAAATAGGTTCTATTTGACTAAACATTCCATGATGTACACGAAGGCATTGTTGGCAGAATAGATGGATGCAGTTCAATACATGATTAATATAATTCACCAATACATTTCTTGGTAGTCCAAAAAACATTGCTATCAGGTTGTTACATTGTTTGCTGCCTCCATTAAGGATGCACTGTTTCAGTTTCAATGACTCAATATTTTGGACAAAAACAGACATGTAACTAAGGTTGGGAATGTCAATACAACCGAACTAGCAAGGGCAATGATCACAAGTCAGTCATAATAGGCTAGCGTATCTATTTATGTAGCAACCTAAAAACACGGAGCCTAACGTTAGCTAGCAAGCTAACTGCTAGGAGGGTGACATGTCATGCCATTGGAGGAGTGGGTGAGTGACTGACATTTTTCCCTCATATACACAGAGATGCAGGTGTCATTTGGTTAGCTAGTGAGAACTTGAACGACTGTTATCCAGTTAGCATATCTCAGATAACATGTAAACAGCTTAACCAGCTCTGCTATGACGACTAAAATAGTCAGAACAAAGTGTTTATTTTTGTCTGAAAATAGCTAGCTAGCAAGCTAACCAACTTTAGCCAGTTAGCTTGGGTGCTTGGTTGGGACAAGCATGCATTGGCAGGCAAGCTGCAGAAAGACGAGTAGGCTACAATTCCTCATTGTTTATAGGTGCAATTTTGACGGCCAACAAATAAGTTTTATCTAATGTTCCCTCGTTAGATTTTAGCTTATCTCGTCCTGACTAACATTAGTTGTTGATCTTGTTGTTGTTAATGTGCATAACGGAGGGAGAGAGAGCCTACCATTACATGGTTGTTTGATCAATAAGACTGTAATGTTCCCAAATGTAAGAGGACTCCAGTGGTATTTACATGTTAGCAGAAATCCATTCAGGTGTATTTAGTGGCTTTTGGCGAATGCATTCTAATGATGTAAAGTCGCACTGTTTCAGCCGCCTGTAAACACATAGTCCAGTTTAAAGTGAATGATTGCAGGCCTGTGTGGCAAATGGCGTGTTTGTATAAATGCCTACTGTAGCTCTGATTGGCTATGGCACACCGGTCTGTGTAGACTCCGGTCTTGGACGAGACAGCTGTTTTATTTACTGCAGTGTCTATTAATTGTCCAAACGCACAGCTGCTTTCCCACTTCATATTTCTATAGCATTTTCACATACCTGGTATGTAACTCCCAAAAACTCTAAGAATTTATTCAAAGGTGCTCGCTTGTCAGAAAACATTTAAAAGCATGTGATATTCTTCCTGGGGGTGTATATGAACAGATTTTGATATGATTTCATGTTGCCAAAATGCTGTCAATTCCACTTTAATGCATATTGCAATTGGTGGACAAAATCCATGGTAGCTAGTCAAGGCCATTATGGAGGATATTGTTGTGAAATGTACATGTTTGTTTCCTTTTTTTTCATGAATGCAACTTTTGTTATTCTCACTGTAAATATACATTGTTGTCCTATCTCTTGTGATAAGCTACAGTGATAAGCTACAGCTACGGTATTTCCCAACTCAACATGGCACTTGACTGAATTACACATTTCATTAACAAGAAACTCTTTCTTCCTCTTTACCCAATAAGATACACCGCCCAGAGAGCTGAAGGGTTTAGCACTATCTGGGCTAACAATACTGTGTGTGTGTGTGTGTCCGTCCTATCGCTCTTCCCTCCTCAGAGACAGCAAAGACAACTGCCCCCAATTTAACCCCAGCTGTCCCCACCCACCCAACCTCACCTCGTCACAATCAGGGTCAGGGTTCACCAAGCCCCCCCCCCCCCCCCCCCATCATGCCCGGTGTGTGTCAGTCATGTCTTTCCAGACCCCCCCCACACACACACACACACGTGTAGCTATGTGTCTTTTTGCGTGTCAGCTGCTTGAGTGAAAATCTTTTTTTCCCTCCTGATGTCACATTGGCAATAATGGAGAGAAATCATGGCTGGCAACTATTTTCTTACATTTTGTAATGTTTTGTTTGTGTTTGGTTTTTCAACGTTGAATTTGCGATATTTATATTTTTGTATTATGAGATGTTTTTGTTTTGTTCCATTATTGGTCATAAATGTCAGTGGATAACAAATGCAGGGATTTTTATGTCTATTGAAAAACACTATTACTGTTGTTTTGACATGAATGGTGTTCAAGCTGTATAAAATGTTTACTAATGTTAAGTAGGGAAACCAGAGTATATAACATTTACACTACAAGACTCACCATAGCTCTTAGAGGATTTTAAAAGGAAAAGAAACAGATCTATGGTTTTCTACAGATGCCATTTGGTCTTGGTTGGCGAGGATATATATTGTTTCAGTTACAAAGATAAATGTATGCCATATAATTTATTTATATGAAAATGTATTTTTGTAGTGTACATAGTTGTCAAGTTATTTGACAGAAGTATATATTTTTAAGAGTTTATATGTAATAATACCATAACAGAGAAAAATCCTACGGTGCACACTTTCATCGCTAACTGGCTCTGACGGCATTGACTGACTCGTCCCACTCAGTATTATCTATCATAGGGGAGAGAACTCAGCCAGCTGTTTCTATGGGTTTGTCAAAGGCTGGCCATGAAAGTAGAAGTTGTACCAGCTCTCTAAATACTAATGTTCAAACACTGATAGAATTCTAACAAATACAAATATTATAACTTATTTGTCTCTTTTTTTATAACTTTAATAAATGGATCTTAAAGGAATTGTTTGTTGTTGACTTTGAGTTAATGATTTCAGAAATGGTTTGATATCCTGAAACACAGAACATCTTCCCTGCCCTCTTCAGAAACAGCAAGGACAACTGGCCTCAATACTGACCTCACCTCGTTAAAATCCACAACATAAGGCCATGACAGTGCTATGTAAGGTATATACATAAAACACAATACGATACTGTACTTACCACACATTACAACATCTTTTCATAATAGTAACATGCACAGAACATGTTTTCGTTAAAGTCCCACTCGTTTTGAGTGAAATATAGTTTTTTACCTCTGAATATTGTTTACCATGTACTGTATGGTTTCACACTTTACATTATGTTGAACTGATATAATTTAAATGAGTAGTTACAGTATGTTTACTTAATGTAAAGTGTTGCCAGAACCCTTGATTATGGAGCATTTCCCCCTGTACATCACTAGGTCAAAACATTTTAGGTGAACACTATCAGGTACTCCTTGTCCACTCCTTGTCTCCTCCTCTCCTCTCCCTCCTCGCCATTGAATTGAAACTGGCTGACATCTGGTCCTGAATCCAGCAGCTCTAACAGCCACCTCCCTCGTTCCCCCCCCCCCCCCCCCCCCCCCCCCCCCTCTGCTCCCCTGTTTGGTAGGATTTTGATGGACAGCTTTATAGACTGTAAGGAAATTGGTTGTAGTTCCATTTCAGCTGGTCGGTTCAGAGTTATGAAAAAGGGCATGTGGCCAGGAGCTAACTGATGAAGATTCAGTCAGACTACCTCCTCTCCCTGTTTACTGACTGGCTAATTGACTGACGGACTAGCTGACTGGCTGGCTGACTGACAATGGCTGACTGACTGACTGAATGATTGACTGACAATGATTGATTGACTGGCTGACTGACAATGACTGACAATGACTGAATGAATTACTAAAGTCCAGGCTCTTAAAGAACAAGTGTTTCCTGTACCTGTCCTTTCAGCCCTGATCCCTGGATGATGGGGGGAACAGGGGAGGGAGGAGAGGATAGAAAGGGAGGAGAGCTATTTAAGATCTTGAAACTCCCAGAGTAATGGACTATTCAACTGTGGTTCCCTGCCCAGGGTTTGTGACAATAGACAACGAAGTGGTTTATTTTATCTCCCTCTTTCTCTCTATCAATCCCTCTTTCTCTTTCTCTCCCTCTTTCTATCGATCTTTCCCTGTATCTCTATCTTTCTGTCTTTCTCTCTATCTCTCTCTCTTTCTTTCACTCTCTCTCAAGCCTCCGTGAACAATTTAATATCTTAAACATTTGTCGTGAAGAAAGCTTCCCAGTGGAGTTACTGAATCCACTCCCTTTCTTCCCTCCCTCTCTCCCTGCCTGAAAGGAATGTCCATCATCACCTGCCGGTAGAGCTGATCCCTTTAAGTGTATACACTCCTCAACATGAATAATTGCTCTGTTGACATGACTGGAATGGACACTCGCGTGCAGACTGTACACACACACACACCTGCCAGGGCCAGATTTACAATTTTTTTATGCAAGCGGAGAAAAGGATAAATCTGTTGGAGGCATCAGATAGCGTGCTGATACGATATGACTCCACATCCAGACCAATGGGGCTTTACCTTCAAGACCTCACTGCTACCTTAAAAACCATTCAACTTCTCAGTGTGTGTTTGTGTGTGTATATACACTTCTACGTGCCAGCGTGCTACTAGCCAGGGTGACGTCAAAGACAAAAGGTGTTTCCAAAAGCTTGTCTTTAGTGTCAGCCACATCTTACACAAACGTTGTAGCAGTAGCTTCAGTTTGATTCCTATGACATGAACTGTTCTCAGCCAATGACTTGTCTATTTCTTGAACTGCGTTGTTGGTTAAGGGCTTGTAAGTTAGCATTTCATGGTATGATGCCTGTTGTATTCGGGACATGTGACTAATACAATTTGATACGGAATGCTTGCTGGATTGTTCAGGGAGAGCGTAGATATTGATGTGAGTCTTGGCTGGGCTTGAACCAGCGATCCTGCATATAACAGAGGGAATATGTGTTTGGTGCAAATTTAGAAATGATCCTTTATAGCTGGCAATGGTGAAAAGCGTGAACCGGAAGATAGCCAGCATTGTGTTTATTGACAACCTGCTGTTTGACAAGAGGAAACGAAAAGGCTTCTCTGTGGCCTTAACATTGAAACCCTTTCAACCAAGATCCTGATGTGTTGGCAGAGGTGGTAATGCGTTCACATCCAGGAAGGCTCCAGAAGCTCATTGTGTTGCAGCATGGGAGGCTTCCCTGGCCTGGCTCGGTCTGCTCTCCCAACCAGGGATCTGTTTGATTTGGCTGATTGTTCACAGAGAGACGACAGTATGGTGTTCAGGAGGATGTGGGGTCTGTAGTTCTACTGGCCACCCCTTATATTATATTACCCACAGCTAGAACTACAGCTCCAGATACAGAAGCCTCTGCTCTGCTATGGGTAATAACAGAATGAATGACCCGTGTGAGGATACTGAGATCTATTTCTGCTATTTGATCATGCAAGCTGTGGACATAATTGGGGAACGTTGACCCAGAGAATGTGTGTGTGTGCGTGTGTGTGTGTGCGCATGTTTTCTTTCTCTCTCATTCTGGGAGGCATTACAGTTGGAATTCAAAGTGCTGAAATCTGACATCGTTACACACATAAAAAATACTATAGTGTATTCTATGGTAGGAATACTATAGCATTCACTTGAGTGTTTTTCTGGACTTACTGTAGTATTTACAGTTTACTATAGTATAAATACTGTAGTCATTTGTATTATATACTATAGTAATTACTGTGTGTTTTTGGTGACATTACTGTAGTATTTACTAAAGTGTTTGTTTTATTTTCTTTGACATTGGGGGCTTTCTCCTTGAGGAATAACTACCGGAAAAATACTTAAAGAGCACATTTCCATAACCTGTAGGTATGTCGGTAGGTAGGACTGTGATCTGAACCAGGGAGTTCTGCTCTTTTATGTAACATGTAGATAACACAATATACTGTCTGTACTTGATATGTACATGTCTTACTTACAGGTAGCACAAATTGGGATATGGGGGAATGGACTGGATATATGCTAATTAAATACTGCAGTGGTTTTGCAGACTGCAGATTTTTTGCCAACATTTCTGTAGTATTTACTAGTGTTTGTTGTGTGCATAATACAGCGGTATTTACTATAGTACTCAACAGCATACTACAAATATACTAGTATACTAGGTTTAAGGTTAGGGAAAATAGGATTTGGAATCAATTCTTTGGTCCCCACAAGCATAGTAAAACAAACTTCTCAAAATAGTAATTTAGAGTTTTTAAATTGTATAGAAATGCAGTAAATTAGTTTAAACTTTAACATTTCTTGGATGGGGTTTGGAATGAAAACACTTCAGCACACCGCTGCATGTTTACACTGACTGATTTCACTCCAGCCATTACCATGAGCCTGTCCTCCCCAATTAAAGTGCCACCAGCCTCCTGTGGTGTGGGTGGATGGGCGGATGTGTTTTTGAGCGAGCGAGTGAAATGTATGTGTGTGTGTGTGTGTGTGCGGCCAATGGGCACGGTCTCCGCTCTCCAAGAATCTTACAAAACAAATAGCAGGTGTCACGTTCTGACCTCTATTTCCGTTGTTTTTGTATTTATTTAGTATGGTCAGGGCGTGAGTTGGGTGGGTAGTCTATGTTTGTTTTTCTATGTTTTGGTCTAGTTCTATGTTCGGCCTGATATGGTTCTCAATCAGAGGCAGGTGTTCGTCATTGTCTCTGATTGGGAACCATATTTAGGTAGCCTGGGTTTCACTGTGTGTTTGTGGGTGATTGTTCCTGTCTTTGTGTTTACACCAGATTGGGCTGTTTTGAGTTCTCACGTTTCTTGTTTTCGTTAGTTTGTTCATGTATAGTGTCTTCATTAAACTACAATGAACAACCACCACGCTGCGTTTTGGTCCGCCTCTACTCCACAACAAGAGAACCGTTACAGAATCACCCACCACAACAGGACCAAGCGGTGTGGTAATGGGCAACGGAAAAAGCAGCAGCAGGAGCAGCGTGAGGAGGTATGGACATGGGAGGAGGAATTAGACGGAAGAGGACCCTGGGCTCAGCCAGGAGAATATCGCCGTCCCAAAGAAGAACTGGAGGCGGCGAAAGCGGAGAGGCGCTGGTATGAGGAGGCAGCGCGGCGTCGTGGATGGAAGCCCGGGAGTCAGCCCCAAAAATTTCTTGGGGGGGGGCTAACAGGGAGTATGGCTACGCCAGGTAGGAGACCTGAGCCAACTTCCTGTGGTTACCGGGGGGCTGGAGAGACCGGGCAGGCACCGTGTTATGCTGTGGAGCGCACGGTGTCCCCAGTGCGGGTGCACAGCCCGGTGCGGTACATTCCAGCTCCGCGTATCGGCCGGGCTAGAGTGGGCATCGAGCCAAGTGCCATGAAGCCGGCTCTACGCATCTGGTCTCCAGTGCGTCTCCTTGGGCCGGCTTACATGGCACCAGCCTTGCGCACGGTGTTCCCGGTTCGCCTGCATAGCCCAGTGCGGGCTATTCCACCTCGCCGCACTGGCAGGGCGACCGGGACCATTCAACCGGGTAAGGTTGGGCAGGCTCGGTGCTCAAGAGCTCCAGTGCGCCTGCACGGCCCGGTCTATCCGTCACCACCTCCACACCCCAGCCCTCCGGTGGCAGCTCCCCGTACCAGGCTGTCTCTCCGGCCCATCCGTCCAGAGCCTTCCTCCTCTCCAGCGCTGCCGGAGCCTCCCGTCTGTCCGGCGCCTCTGCCGGAGCCTCCCGCCTGTCCGGCGCCTCTGCCGGAGCCTCCCGCCTGTCCGGCGCCTCTGCCGGAGCCTCCCGCCTGTCCGGCGCCTCTGCCGGAGCCTCCCGCCTGTCCGGCGCCTCTGCCGGAGCCTCCCGCCTGTCCGGCGCCTCTGCCGGAGCTTCCCGCCTGTCCGGCGCCTCTGCCGGAGCCTCCCGCCTGCCCGGCGCCTCTGCCGGAGCTTCCCGTCTGCCCGGCGCCTCTGCCGGAGCTTCCCGTCTGCCCGGCGCCGCCAGTGCCGCCCGTCTGCCCAGCGCCGCCAGTGCCGCCCGTCTGCCCAGCGCCGCCAGTGCCGCCCGTCTGCCCAGCGCCGCCAGTGCCGCCCGTCTGCCCAGCGCCGCCAGTGCCGCCCGTCTGCCAGGAGCCGCCAGTGCCGCCCGTCTGCCAGGAGCCGCCAGTGCCGCCCGTCTGCCAGGAGCCGCCAGTGCCGCCCGTCAGCCAGGGGCCGCCAGTGCCGCCCGTCAGCCAGGGGCCGCCAGTGCCGCCAGTCAGCCAGGGGCCGCCAGTGCCGCCAGTCAGCCAGGGGCCGCCAGTGCCGCCCGTCAGCCAGGGGCCGCCAGTGCCGCCCGTCAGCCAGGGGCCGCCAGTGCCGCCAGTCAACCAGGGGCCGCTAGAGCCCCTCCGCCCGGAGCAGCTGCCCCTCTGTCCCGAGCAGCTGTCCCTCTGTCCCGAGCAGCTGTCCCTCTGTCCCGAGCAGCTGTCCCTCTGTCCCGAGCAGCTGTCCCTCTGTCCCGAGCAGCTGCTTCACCTCTGTCCCGAGCTGCCCCCCTGTCCCAAGCAGCTCCTCTGTCCCGAGCTGCTGCCGCCCCTCTGTCCCGAGCAGCTGCCGTCCCTCTGTCCCGGGCAGCTGCCCCTCTGTCCCGAGCAGCTGCCCCTCTGTCCCGAGCAGCTGCCCCTCTGTCCCAAGCAGCCCCTCTGTCCAGTGGGGTCATTGAGAGGGGTGGGCAGGGTGAGTAAGCCACGGAGGCGGACAATAAGGCGGACTAGGACAATGGCGAAGTGGGGTCCGCGTCCCGCGCCAGAGCCGCCACCGCGGACAGACGCCCACCCAGACCCTCCCCTATAGGTCAAGGTTTTGCGGCCGGAGTCCGCACCTTTGGGGGGGGGGTACTGTCACGTTCTGACCTCTATTTCCGTTGTTTTTGTATTTATTTAGTATGGTCAGGGCGTGAGTTGGGTGGGTAGTCTATGTTTGTTTTTCTATGTTTTGGTCTAGTTCTATGTTCGGCCTGATATGGTTCTCAATCAGAGGCAGGTGTTCGTCATTGTCTCTGATTGGGAACCATATTTAGGTAGCCTGGGTTTCACTGTGTGTTTGTGGGTGATTGTTCCTGTCTTTGTGTTTACACCAGATTGGGCTGTTTTGAGTTCTCACGTTTCTTGTTTTCGTTAGTTTGTTCATGTATAGTGTCTTCATTAAACTACAATGAACAACCACCACGCTGCGTTTTGGTCCGCCTCTACTCCACAACAAGAGAACCGTTACAGCAGGGAAAAGACAGAGGAGAGAGAGCGAGAGAGGAAGAGAGAGGGGGAGAGTCAGACACATCCCATTCCTAGAAACAGCTGACCTGATTCACAACACATTCAGGAGGGTTCAAAGACTTCTAGTTTTCAAAGAAAGAGGTCCACTTGAGAAACACCTAGAAGGGGAATGATTGTATCACCCTCAATAAATGTCCAACTCTGGGTGGTGTGGTGCTGGATACGTTTTTTGTGCAGAGGTTCTAATGCCTACATGAAGAAATACTGTACAACAGCACAGCACCTCTGTCTTCAACCTCAGCAGATTCACCCTCATATTAATCTGGTCTTATTTGTTCAACAAAGACAAAGGGGTGGGTGAGGGGTTAGAGAGACAGCTGGGTGGATGAGGGGTTAGAGAGACTGAGGAGTGGATGAGGGGTTAGAGAGACGGAGGAGTGGATGAGGGGTTAGAGAGACGGAGGGGTGGATGAGGGGTTAGAGAGACGGAGGGGTGGATGAGGGGTTAGAGACAGAGGGGTGGATGAGGGGTTAGAGAGACAGCTGGGTGGATGAGGGGTTAGAGAGACAGAGGGGTGGATGAAGGGTCAGACGGCTGGGTGGATGAGGGGTTAGAGAGATGGAGAGGTGGATGAGAGGTTAGAGAAACAGATGGGTGGATGAGGGGTTAGAGAGACGGAGGGGTGGATGAGGGGTCAGAAAGACAGAGGGGTGGATGAGGGGTCAGAGAGACGGAGGGGTGGATGAGGGGTCAGAGAGACGGAGGGGTGGATGAGGGGTCAGAGAGACGGAGGGATGGATGAGGGGTCAGAGAGACGGAGGGATGGATGAGGGGTCAGAGAGACGGAGGGGTGGATGAGGGGTCAGAGAGACGGAGGGGTGGATGAGGGTTAGAGAGACAGGGGTGGATGAGGGTTAGAGAGACAGAGGGGTGGATGAGGGTTAGAGAGACAGGGGTGGATGAGGGTTAGAGAGACAGAGGGGTGGATGAGGGTTAGAGAGACAGAGGGGTGGATGAGGGTTAGAGAGACAGAGGGGTGGATGAGGGTTAGAGAGACAGAGGGGTGGATGAGGGTTAGAGAGACAGAGGGGTGGATGAGGGTTAGAGAGACAGAGGGGTGGATGAGGGGTCAGACAGCTGGGTGGATGAGGGGTTAGAGAGATGGAGAGGTGGATGAGAGGTTAGAGAGACAGATGGGTGGATGAGGGGTTAGAGAGACAGAGGGGTGGATGAGGGGTTAGAGACGGAGGGGTGGATGAGGGGTTAGAGAGACAGCTGGGTGGATGAGGGGTTAGAGAGACAGAGGGGTGGATGAAGGGTCAGACGGCTGGGTGGATGAGGGGTTAGAGAGATGGAGAGGTGGATGAGAGGTTAGAGAAACAGATGGGTGGATGAGGGGTTAGAGAGACGGAGGGGTGGATGAGGGGTCAGAGAGACGGAGGGGTGGATGAGGGGTCAGAGAGACGGAGGGGTTAGAGAGATGGAGGGGTAGATGAGGGGTCAGAGAGACAGCTGGGTGGATGAGGGGTTAGAGAGACGGAGGGGTGGATGAGGGGTTAGAGAGACGGACGGGTGGATGAGGGGTTAGAGAGACGGAGGGGTGGATGAGGGGTCAGACAGCTGGGTGGATGAGGGGTTAGAGAGATGGAGGGGTGGATGAGAGGTTAAAGAGACGGAGGGGTGGATGAGGGGTCAGACAGCTGGGTGGATGAGGGGTTAGAGAGACAGCTGGGTGGATGAGGGGTTAGAGAGACGGAGGGGTAGATGAGGGGTCAGAGAGACCCGGGGGTGGATGAGGGGTCAGAGAGACTGAGGGGTGGATGAGGGGTCAGAGAGACTGAGGGGTGGATGAGAGGTTATAGAGACTGAGGGGTGGATGAGGGGTTAGAGAGACAGAGGGGTGGATGAGGGGTCAGACAGTTGGGTGGATGAGGGGTTAGAGAGACAGCTGGGTGGATGAGGGGTTAGAGAGACGGAGGGGTGGATGAGGGGTCGGAGAGACGGAGGGGTAGATGAGTGGTTAGAGAGAGGGAGGGGTGGATGAGTGGTTAGAGAGACGGAGGGGTGGATGAGGGTTAGAGAGACGGAGGGTGGATGCGGGGTTAGAGAGACGGAGGGGTGGATGAGGGGTTAGAGAGACAGCTTGGTGGATGAGGGGTTAGAGAGACAGCTGGGTGGATGAGGGATAAGAGAGACGGAGGGGTGGATGAGGGGTCAGAGAGACGTAGGGGTGGATGAGGGGTCTGAGAGACGGAGGGGTGGATGAGGGGTTTGAGAGACGGCGGGAGGTGGATGCGGGGTTAGAGAGACGGAGGGGTGGATGAAGGGTTAGAGAAACGGGTGGATGAGGGGTCAGAGAGACGGAGGGGTGGATGAGGGGTCAAAGAGACGGAGGGGTTAGAGAGACGGAGGGGTAGATGAGGGGTCAGAGAGACAGCTGGGTGGATGAGGGGTTAGAGAGACGGAGGGGTGGATGAGGGGTTAGAGAGACGGACGGGTGGATGAGGGGTTAGAGAGACGGAGGGGTGGATGAGGGGTCAGACAGCTGGGTGGATGAGGGGTTAGAGAGATGGAGGGGTGGATGAGAGGTTAAAGAGACGGAGGGGTGGATGAGGGGTCAGACAGCTGGGTGGATGAGGGGTTAGAGAGACAGCTGCGTGGATGAGGGGTTAGAGAGACGGAGGGGTAGATGAGGGGTCAGAGAGACGCAGGGGTGGATGAGGGGTCAGAGAGACTGAGGGGTGGATGAGGGGTCAGAGAGACTGAGGGGTGAATGAGAGGTTATAGAGACTGAGGGGTGGATGAGGGGTTAGAGAGACAGAGGGGTGGATGAGGGGTCAGACAGTTGGGTGGATGAGGGGTTAGAGAGACAGCTGGGTGGATGAGGGGTTAGAGAGACGGAGGGGTGGATGAGGGGTCGGAGAGACGGAGGGGTAGATGAGTGGTTAGAGAGAGGGAGGGGTGGATGAGTGGTTAGAGAGACGGAGGGGTGGATGAGGGTTAGTGAGACGGAGGGTGGATGCGGGGTTAGAGAGACGGAGGGGTGGATGAGGGGTTAGAGAGACAGCTTGGTGGATGAGGGGTTAGAGAGACAGCTGGGTGGATGAGGGATAAGAGAGACGGAGGGGTGGATGAGGGGTCAGAGAGACGTAGGGGTGGATGAGGGGTCTGAGAGACGGAGGGGTGGATGAGGGGTTAGAGAGACGGCGGGAGGTGGATGCGGGGTTAGAGAGACGGAGGGGTGGATGAAGGGTTAGAGAAACGGGTCGATGAGGGGTTAGAGAGACGGGGGGTGGATGAATGAACACTTGGACCTCCTAACAACCTTCTGTTCTATTTTCTAAGAAAAAGAAGAGGAAGAGTATGGACTGGGGTCAGAGAGACTGAGGGGTGGATGAGTGGTTAGAGAGACCGAGGGGTGGATGAGGGGTTAGAGAGACAGCTGGGTGGATGAGGGGTTAGAGAGACAGCTGGGTGGATGAGGGGTTAGAGAGACAGCTGTGTGGATGAGGGGTTAGAGAGACAGCTGGGTGGATGAGGGGTTAGAGAGAGCTGGGTGGATGAGGGTTTATAGAGACAGCTGGGTGGATGAGGGGTTAGAGAGACTAGGGGTGGATGAGGGTTTATAGAGACAGCTGGGTGGATGAGGGGTTAGAGAGACGGAGGGGTGGATGAGGGGTTAGAGAGACAGCTGGGTGGATGAGGGGTTAGAGAGACAGCTGGGTGGATGAGGGGTTAGCGAGACAGCTGGGTGGATGAGAGGTTAGAGAGACAGCTGGGTGGATGAGGGGTTAGAGAGACAGCTGGGTGGATGAGGGGTTAGAGAGACTAGGGGTGGATGAGGGTTTATAGAGAGACTAGGGGTGGATGAGGGGTTAGAGAGACGAGGGGTGGATGAGGGTTTATAGAGATAGCTGGGTGAATGAGGGGTTAGAGAGACGAGGGGTGGATGAGGGTTTTCAGACAGCTGGGTGGATGAAAGGATAGAGAGGAGTGTTGGCTGGTGTATAGGAAGGAGTAGTGAAACAGCATGAGTGTGATTATGGTGAGTGATGTTGTTTACTCTCATTTCCATCTGGCATAATTGCTCCTGCATAGCCAGGTGGAAAACCAAACCGTTGTTTACCTTTCAGCCCGTGACTGAGGAGGGCCAGCCCCGTACCACGGTCTCATGAACCAGGCCGCCAACACTGGAGGTGCTTATATCGCTTACCATCTTACTCTCTCTCCATAGGAACAGTGGGGTAAATTGAGCCAAAGGATTAGTTAAGCCACCTCTTGTTTCTAGGCAACCATACACAAAATGAATCCGGTGACAAAATATTTAGGAAGATGTCATCATTTCATGTCTGTGAAGGAAGAAACCACATGGAAAAAGTGGTAAGCAAGTTAGGTAATTTTTCGGGGGGATTTCACAAAGGAAAATGTATGTATTGTTTCATCATGCTTTTATCTAAACCTAAGTAGATCGTTTTGGGATGGTTTTATACATTAGTTGGGGTCTGTATAAGCTACAATATGAGGTCCTAAACCTGGAATGAAAGTGCATCCTTGTATATGGGGGGGTAAGTTGAGTATAATTATTACATTTTGTCAGTTTTAAACGCCAACCCATCCACCCCAACCGACTTTCGTTTTTGCCTTAAGTAACCTTCGGTCTTACGTAACCATACCAAACGTAACATATCATACTAATTTCAGTATCCAGGATTTGCATTTACTATGTTACGTCTAATCTATGAGACCAGGCTGATACACAACATTCTGAATGTGTGTAGACATCTTTGTTAGAAAGAATAATACATTTCCGTTGATTTAGTGATGCTGAATGTAAAAAATGGCTCAACTTACCCCACTAGCCCTTACTCTGGTTTTTATCCCTCTGTCTTCTAACTGAGACAACCATCTGGTTATGTGAAGATTGGCTCCAGCAAGTTATGATGATGTACATTTTATCTTTATTTAAGAACAAATTGTTATTTTCAACGACAGCCTACAAACAGTGGTTAACTGCCTTGTTCAGGGGTAGAATGACAGATCTTTACCTTGTCAGCTCGGGGATTCGATCTTGCAACCTTCCAGATACTAGTCCAACACTCTAACCACTAGGCTACTTGCCACCCCATGTGTTTACGGTGAAGATGACTGAATGCTGAATGCTGTCCTTCCGTTTGGTTTATACACTACAAAAAGATGTGGACACCTGCTCGTCAAATATCTCATTCCAAAATAATGGGCATTAAAATGGAGTTGGTCCCCCCTTTGCTGCTATAACAGCCACCACTCTTCTGGGAAGGCTTTCCACTAGATGTTGGAACATTGCTGCAGGGACTTTCTTCCATTCAGGCATAAGAGCATTAGTGAGGTCGGGCGATTAGGCCTGGCTCACAGTCGGCAATCCAATTCATTCTAAATGTGTTCGATGGGGTTGAGGTCAGGGCTCTGTGCAGGCCAGTCATGTTCTTCCACAACAATCTCAACAAACCATTTCTGTATGGACCTTGCTTTGTGCACAGGGGCATTGTCATACTGAAACAGGAAAGGGCCTTCCCCAAACTGTTGCCACAAAGTTGGAACCACAGAATCGTCTAGAATGTCATTGTATGCTGTAGAGTTATGATTTCCCTTCACTGGAACTAAATGGCCTAGCTCAAACCATGAAAAACAGCCCCAGATCATTATTCTTCTTCCACCAAACTTTTCAGATGGCACTATGCATTCGGGTAGGTAGTGTTCTCCTGGCATCCGCCAAACCTAGATGCGTCCGCCAGACTGCCAGTTGGTGAGGCGTGATTCGTCACTCCAGAGAACGCGTTTCACCTGCTCCAGAGTGCAATAGCTGTGAGCTTTACACCACTCCAACTGAGGCTTGGCATTACGCAAGGCAATCTTATATTATGGAACCATTTTCTTGTTGTTTAAATTTACATACAGCCAGGGCCCTGGCCCAGGGCACACTTCAAAACTCAGAAAAAATAAAAAGTAAAGTACAAATACAATACTTAACATACTCCAAAACAACACTTAACATACGTTTCCTTAGTTACTTTACACCACTGCGCACACACACACATACACACACACACACACACATACACATTCACACACACACACACACACAAACACACACACACACACACACACACACACACACACACATACACACACACACATACACACACACACACACAACCCTCCTTTTTGTTTAAACAAAGGCTGTTTATCTCTGCCAGCAAACATGCAACGATGTATAGGAACAGATGCGTCATCTAAGGGAGAAAAAAACAGTGAAATACTTTCACGTGTATTTGGGAGTGTTGGTGAACACACTGTTAATCCCAGATTACACCATTTGATTTCACACAGCCACTTTGCCTGTATTCTCTCCAAGAGGAAAGGTCTCATTTTACCTCCATCACTACCTCCCTCCCTCTCTCATCCTTCAAAACCTCCCTCCTTCCATCCCTCACTACCTCCCTCTCTCCATCACTCTCTCTCTCATCTCAACTATCTATCCAGTTCTCTTTCAAATGGCAAAGAGAGGGAATGAATGACATGAGAGGCAGGAGTAGTGAAGAGAATGGCTCTAAAGCTTGTAAACTCTTTGGAATTTGCTAATATTCTACCCATTCACAAACGGAGAAGAGGAGAGGAGAGGATAGGTTGATTCTTTCTTCCATCTCCTTATTGATTCTGGCACTGTGACAGATGCCTAATGCGGAACATGGCTGGAGGACCCCAAAGGGAGGGACCCACTGTTTGAATTAACACACACACACACACGCTGGTATCCATGCACTCACTATCCACTCATAGATAGTCTTACAGTGACACACAAACACTCAACACACATCTCTCTCTGAACACATCCACCCACACATACTGTACATATAGACCACTGGACTACAGCCAAACTGAGTCAGTGTACACATGCAGTGGTGTGCTGAGGTGTTTTCATTCCAACCCCCATCCAAGAAATGTTAAGAAAGTTGAAACTAATTTACTGCATATACAATTTACAAACTATTTGGAGAACTGCAGAAAGAAGCAAATTTCCCAGCCATTATCACATTGGTTGCTGTAGTTTCATTCACCTCAGTCCATCTACAAACACTTAGCCTATGAGTTATACATTTATCAGCTACACAGTAACTCACATTAACTCAGCACTGGAATTAAGAACTGCAATTTTATACGTATAGAGGAATCCGTTTTAAAGCTATTTTCCTGCAATTCTACACATTTTGCCATGTTAATATGATAACTGAGTGAGAGTTGCTAACACAATCAATGGAGGTCAGGGCCCCTGGGCACGTGCACGGCATGCCTGGTCAGTAATTCTGCCATGATTACTACATGTTTAGATAGCTGGCTAGACTAACTAGACTAAGGCCTTGATTCAATCAGATCAAGTGTTACCGGCGAAAGCCGACACCCGTATAGCGGATGTTTTGGTGGAACTGCGTTGGAGCCTTCAAAATGTTTAGAAGCTGATCTTGATCATTGTCACGAAGCCATACCCATCCCACTTGCATTAGAAGTTCAGAACGAGAATGTGTAGGCTATATAGAAATAATTACGCCCAAATTTAAAATCAATCAATGAAATAATGAAGATTTCTATCCAAATTGTAAACAAGGCTTCATGGGATTTCTTGTAGCCCTTTCCTGCAGTCAAATGACCTAGTTGTCAGGATGGTGTATTGGAGGCGAAGTCAAGCGCAGGAAAGCAGATACAATGAACAGGCGCACTTTTATTATAGTTCCAAAGACAAGAGCACTACATGAAACAAACAAGCTCAAAAAACGGAACATAAAGTAGAGCGTGTAAACTAACACTACCTAACATGAAAACAATTACACACAAAACATGGGAAACAGAGTTTTAATACAAGTAGCTTAATTTGGGAAATGTAAACCAGGTGTGTATGAAAACAAGACAAGACAAATGGATATATGAAAAATGGAGCGGCGATGGCTAGAAAGCCGGTGACGTCGATCGCTGTACGTAGCCTGAACTAGGAGAGGAGCTGACTTTGGCAGCAGTCGTGACAGTACCGCCGACACCGGCCTCGAGCATGACACGTAGGACGAGGCGCAGGGCGATCCGGCCGGCGACAGTGAAAATCACACAGCAGTTCAGGATCCAAAACATCTGCAACCGGAACCCAGCACCTCTCCTCCGGCAGAACCCCTCCCACTCCACGAGGTACTGAAGGCCCCCCACCAGACGCCTCGAATCCAGGACGGAATGAACGATGTACGCCGGGGCCCCCTCGATGTCCAAAGGGGGATGAGGGACCTCCCGCACCTCAGATTCCTGGAGAGGACTAGCCACCACCGGCCTGAGGAGAGACACATGGAACGAGGGGTTAATACGATAATCAGAGGGAAGCTTTATTCTATAACATACCTCGTTCACCTTCCTCAGGACTTTGAATGGCCCAACAAACCACGGACCCAGCTTCCGGCAGGGCAGGCGGAGGGGCAGGTTACGGGTCGAGAGCCAGACCTGGTCCGTCTCACTGTGGTGACGGTCCGCGCTGGCGTTCTGGCGACGAGCGGCTTGCTGGAGATGGACACGAGTGGCCTCCCATGTCTCCTCCGCATGCCTAAACCAGTCGTCCACCGCAGGAGTCTTGGTCTGACCCTGATGCCACGGTACCAGAACCGGCTGGTACCCCAATACGCACTGAAAGGGGGAGAGGTTAGTGGAGGAGTGGCGAAGCGAGTTCTGTGCCATCTCGGCCCAAGGCACAAACGCTGCCCGCTCCCCCGGCTGGTCCTGGCAATAGGACCGCAGAAACCTGCTGTAACTTACCTCTGGGCAGGGGTCTCGGAGCCTTACACTGGGCACACACCGAGCAGGGAGGAGACATAAACCACCACGTCCTTAGCCAAAGTGGGGCACCAGTACTTCCCAGTCAGACAGCGTACTGTCCGACCGATCCCCAATGACCAGAGGAGGGAGATGTGTGGGCCCAAGAGATCAACTGGTCACGGACAGCAGACGGAACGTACACACACCCAACGGGACACTGGAGGGGAGCGGGCTCTGTACGTAACGCCTACTTAATGTCCGCATCCAGATCCCACACGACCGGCGCTACCAGGCAGGAGGCCGGCAGTATGGGAGTCTGATCCATGGGCCGCTCCTCTGTGTCATACAGCTGGGACAGTGCGTCTGCGTTCTTATTCTGGGAACCTGGTCTGTAAGACAGGGTAAACACAAAACAGGTAAAGAACATGGCCCACCTTGCCTGACGAGGATTCAGTCTCCTCGCTGCCCGGATGTACTCCAGGTTGCGGTGGTCAGTCCAGATGAGAAAGGGGTGTTTAGCCCGATCAAGCCAATGTCTCCACGCCTTCAACGCTTTAACCACAGCCAACAACTCCCGGGCCCCCACATCATAGTTATGCTCCGCTGGGCAGAGCTTCTTCGAGAAGAAAGCAGAGGGGCGGAGTTTCGGTGGCGTGCCCGAGCGCTGTGAGAGCACGGGTCCTATCCCAGCCTCCAACGCGTCCACCTCCACTATGAATGCCGAAGAAGGATCCAGATGGGCCAATTACACACAGCTGCAATGCAGTCACTCTCCATCTCCACCCCTGATGTGGAAATGCGATACCCTAGGGAGGAGACAACCTGCTGAAAGAACAGGCATTTCTCAGCCTTGACCTACAGGTCATGCTCCAACAGTCGTCCAAGTACCTTGCGCACCAAGGACACATGCTCGGTGCGTGTAGCAGAGTAAATCAGAATGTCATCGATATACACCACTACACCCTGACCGTGCAGGTCCCTGAAAATCTTGTCTACAAAGGGTTGGAAAACGGATGGAGCATTCATCAACCTGTAAGGCATGACTAGGTACTCATAATGCCCTGTGGTGGTACTGAAAGCTGTCTTCCACTCGTCTCCCTACCAGATACGCACCAGTTTTACGCACTCCTGAGATCCAGTTTCGTGAAGAAGCGAGCCCCATGCATTGACTCAATCGCCGTGGCGATAAGAGGGGTAACTATACTTCACCGTGATTTGATTGAGACCTCAGTAGTCAATGCACGGGTGTAAACCTCCATCCTTCTTCACAAAATGTACCCCTGGCGCAGTGTTCAGAGACATATGTATCCATAGCCACTGTCTCCGCTTGCGACGGGATACACGTGACTCCTGGGAAGCGCAGCGTCTGCCATGAGATTTATCGCACAATCCCCCCGTCGATGAGGTGGTAATTGAGTCGCCTTCCTTTTACAGAAGGCGAGAGCCAAATCGGCATATTCTGGGGGGATGCGCACTGTGGAGACCTGGTCTGGACTTTCCACCGTGGTAGCACCAACGGAAACCCCTACACACCTCCCTGAGCATTCTCGCGACCACCCCGTGAGAGCCCTCTGTTGCCAGGAAATAGTGGGGTTATGTAGAGCCAACCAAGGAAGGCCTAATACCAAAGGAAATGCAGGATAGTCAATGAGAAAGAGACTGATTCTCTCCTCATGATTCCCCTGGATAACCATGGCCAAGGAGATGGTGGCCTCCTTGATTAGCCCAGACCCTAATGGTCGACTATCTAGAGCTTGTACCGGGAAGGGTCTAACTATGGGAAAAATAGGGATCCCTAACCTAATGGCTAATGCTCTGTCGATAAAATTCCTAGCTGCGCCTGAATCGACGAGTGCCTTATCAAATCAAAATCAAATCAAATGTATTTATATAGCCTTTTGTACATCAGCTGATATCCCAAAGTGCTGGACAGAAACCCAGCCTAAAACCCCAAACAGCAAGCAATGCAGGTGTAGAAGCACTGTGGCTAGGAAAAACTCCCTAGAAAGGCCAAAACCTAGGAAGAAACCTAGAGAGGAACCAGGCTATGAGGGGTGGCCAGTCCTCTTCTGGCTGTGCCGGGTGGAGATTATAACAGAACATGGCCAAGATGTTCAAATGTTCATAAATGACCAGCATGGTCAAATAATAATAATCACAGGCAGAACAGTTGAAACTAGAGCAGCAGCACAGCCAGGTGGACTGGGTACATATGGGAATGTGGGGAAAACAAACATGCACAAACAGTTGATCAACAGAGGACTCTGGATGAGTGTGGTGCAAACTCAACTGGTGACGCCAGAGTGCCCTGCCTGTTGCCTCGTCTCCCAGAGGAACCAACACGGCACCGACCGGCAGTGTGTCCTCTGCGGCCACAGATGGCGCACGTGATGGCTCCTCCTCCAGTCTCCCTATGAGCAGCCCCTCCTAACTCCATGGGTACCGGAGCAGGAGTGCTGGATGATGGGACTGACAGAGCCCCCTCTGGACGTCCGGGGGTAACCAGCAGGTTATCCAACCGGATGGACAAATCCGGCATCCCTGCAGGCCAGGAAATGGTGGCATCCCTGCAGGCCAGTTCACGTCGGACGTCCTCTCGTAGGCTGCATCGATAATGGTCGATGAGGGCCCTGTCGTTCCAGCCTGCTCTGGCGGCCAAGGTCTGGAATATCAGGGCGAAGTCCTGGGCGCTCCTCGTCCCCGGTCTCAGCTGGAAGAGCCTCTCCCCAGCTGCTCTACCCTCAGGTGGATGGTCGAAGACGACCCTGAAGGTACGGGTGAACTCCTCGAAGTGGTCTAGCGCCGCGTCTCCTTCTCTCCACACGGCGTTTGCCCACTGCAGCACTCTTCCTGTGAGACAGGAGACGAGGGCGGCCACTCTCTCCCCTCCTGAGGGAGCTGGGTGCACAGTGGCCAGGTAGAGGTCCAGTTGTAGCAAGAATCCCTGGCACTGTGCTGCTGTTCCATCATACTCCCTAGGAAGGGAGAGACGCATCCAACCAGAACTCTCCCCAAATGGAACGGATCGAGATAACCCCGGGTGTACTGGTCGAGGCACTCCCAGCGGTCCATGGTCTGGACAACGTGATCCATCATGGCACCAAGATGTTGTAACATGGCCGAATGTTCCTGGTCGCGCTCCTCGACTCCTCTAACCGGGGTATCTGATCCTGCGGACTCCATTGGGGGTGGGTAATTCTGTCAGGATGGTGTATTGGAGGCGAAGTCAAGTGCAGGAAAGCAGATACAATGAACAGGTGCACTTTTATTATAGTTTCAAAAACGAGAGCACTACGTGAAACAAACGAGCTCAAAAAACAGAACAAAAAAGTAGAGCGCGTAAACTAACACTACCTAACATGAAAACAAATACACACAAAACATGGGAAACACAGGGTTAAATACAAGAAGATTGATTGGGGAAATGTAAACCAGGTGTGTATGGAAACAAGACATGACAAATGGATATGTGAAAAATGGAGCGGCGATGGCTAGAAAGCCGGTGACGTCGATCGCCGAACGTCGCCCGAACAAGGAGTGGGGCTGACTTAGGTAGAAGTTGTGACACTACTGGCCTCATGGGTGGAATGATATTCATATTTTTTATAATTTCATAATTAATACACATTCTTTCTTTTTTTACTCTGAAAATCCAGTTTTCAGCCTTCTATAATGTAAAGAAAGTGTAATATTCCGATGCAAATTCAAAATTGTATAAATTTACAAAACATTAAGCCCATAACCATGTATGTGAGGTCTATAATTTTGATTCTAAGTAGATTTGTTTAAGACTACCAAGAAACACCCTGTGTGACCCAGATTTATCCCACTGCAGTAAAAGGTTAATATGACTCTGTGCAGCCAATAGCAATGTTCGCTTTAGGTATAATGCCAGGAGCTGTTTGTGGATCTGACAGTTCTAATGCAGTTCCACCTCCAACAACGTCAAAGCATCATCTATGCGGATGTCGGCTATGTGGATCTGATTGAATCGGGACCTAATTTACCAATCTAAAAACTGACATAGGCTCATAGGCTCAAGAGGAAAACTGCTCATTTTCAAAATTGCACCTTGTGTATTCTACTATTCTAACTCTCAACAGTAAGTTGAGACCCCAACTGGGTTCGAACCCCCCCCCCCCAATATATACAGTGCCTTGCGAAAGTATTCGGCCCCCTTGAACTTCGCGACCTTTTGCTCGAGCTGTTTTGCAAGGAGGAATGGGAAAAAATGTCAGTCTCTCGATGTGCAAAACTGATAGAGACATACCCCAAGCGACTTACAGCTGTAATCGCAGCAAAAGGTGGCGCTACAAAGTATTAACTTAAGGGGGCTGAATAATTTTGCACGCCCAATTTTTCAGTTTTTGATTTGTTAAAAAAGTTTGAAATATCCAATAAATGTCGTTCCACTTTATGATTGTGTCCCACTTGTTGTTGATTCTTCACAAAAAAATACAGTTTTATATCTTTATGTTTGAAGCCTAAAATGTGGCAAAAGGTCGCAAAGTTCAAGGGGGCTGAATACTTTCGCAAGGCACTGTGTATATATATATGTGTATATATATATGAGTATGTGTATATATATATATATATATATATATATATATATATATATATATATATGCAGTATATATATATATATATATGCAGTATATTTTTGTAATTTAAAATGGTTTATTGTGTAGTTACGGCCCTGATCCTGGGGCCTAATTGAAAGCATATGTGTGTATCGCATCTGGAGGGTCAATCAAGGAATCCCTCAACTCAGACGTCATGACCCGAGTTTGTGTGTGTGTGTGTGTGTGGGGGGGGGGGGGTTTGCATGTGTGTGCGTGTGTAGGAACCCAGCGTAGGTTCAGATTGGTCTCTCTGCCAGGAATTACGTCTCTCTATCTCCTTCTCTCTCTTTATCTCCTTCTCTCTCTTACTCGCCGACTCCCAAATTAACCTAGACCCTCATAGATCTGCAATGCTCTGGTAAGAGACCATAGGTAAGAGACCACCTCCATGTGGTAAGTATTAATTTTCTCTGCATTGATTACACCGAACTGGTCCTTTCAGATCCCCACTAGCGCCTAGGGGGTAACGGGAGAGGGGGACTGTACTGGTATAACGTACACACACACACACACACACACACACACACACACACACACACACACACACACACACACACACACACACACACACACACACACAACAAGTGTACACCACTCACATAAGCACACCCCGATATACAGAGCACAACAGAGAGTGTCTGAAATGTGAACATGAACATGTTGATGAGGGAGTGCTCGCTGTTTTTAACAACTCTACCTCTCTCTTCCTCTTGCTCATCTTCTCTCTTTCTCTCTGAGGCTGAGAATAAAACCAAGCCGGAGAAACCTTAGCCTGGGTTTCAGGGGTTCGGTGGAGCACCAATGAAAAGAGAGTAATTATGCACATCCAAACATGGCACAGCAGCTTGACAAAAACTGGCCAAGAAAAGACAGTTATAGATCTTAGTTATGTAATACCTGAAAAATACAATTTTGCTTCTAAATTAGTGGGAAGAGATGTAGAGTTCAGGGTGGAGCCATGGGGCTGTGTTTCAGGGTAGAGACATGGGGCTGTGTTTCAGGGTGGAGCCATGGGGCTGTGTTTTAGGGTAGAGCTATGGGGCAGTGTTTCAGGGTGGAGCTATGGGGCTGTGTTTCAGGGTGGAGCTATGGGGCTGTGTTTCAGGGTGGAGCTATGGGGCTGTGTTTCAGGGTGGAGCTATGGGGCTGTGTTTTAGGGTAGAGCTATGGGGCAGTGTTTCAGGGTGGAGCCATTGGGCTGTGTTTCAGGGTGGAGCCATGGGGCTGTGTTTTAGGGTAGAGCTATGGGGCTGTGTTTTAGGGTAGAGCTATGGGGCTGTGTTTCAGGGTAGAGCTATGGGGCTGTGTTTCAGGGTGGAGCTATGGGGCTGTGTTTCAGGGTGGAGCTATGGGGCTGTGTTTCAGGGTGGAGCTATGGGGCTGTGTTTTAGGGTAGAGCTATGGGGCAGTGTTTCAGGGTGGAGCCATGGGGCTGTGTTTTAGGGTAGAGCTATGGGGCAGTGTTTCAGGGTGGAGCCATGGGGCTGTGTTTCAGGGTGGAGCCATGGGGCTGTGTTTCAGGGTGGAGCCATGGGGCTGTGTTTCAGGGTGGAGCGTTTGGGCTCTGTTTTAGGGATCAGTCTCAACCCAGCCTGCCACCCACTTAGTGATGTCATATCTATGGCCTCTCTACAGCCACCGCCCCACACACACACGCACTCACATGTACACACAGACAAACGTGCGTGCACACACACAAAGACACAAACCGCAGCCACCGCCCACTGCGTGACAATACGTATGCTGGCTCTGTTGTAATCACAGTACAGTAAAAACTCACATGGTTTCCACTTCAGGCACCAAACCACACACTCTCTCATGTATGGGGTGCTTTTTCACTTTCTTTTTCACTCATTTTCTCTTTAGGGTTGCCAAAGACTTTGTTCCAAAGCCAGATGTTCCTGTCTTTCTACCCTACACAACCAGAGGAATCTAGCCCTGCTTGACCCAGATTTTGGCCTTGACTGATAACTAGACTGAATCTGATTCTTAACTTAGAGATTACATGTGTGTATTTGCATTTTCAGGTTCATGGATGGAGACACACATTTTCTAAGATATTTAATTCATTTGAGGTATTTCAGTTCAATGTCACTCTTGGTGTCACGGCCGTCGAAGGAAGTGGACCAAAGTGCAGCGTTGTGAGCGTACATTTCTCTTTTTAGTTAAAATGTCGCCAACAAAACAAGAAACGAAAAACAACCATGACGTTTACAGGGCTAAGTGACACAAACAATGTTAACTACCCACACTGAAAGGAGGGGAAAAAAAGGGCTACCTAAGTATGATTCCCAATCAGAGACAACGATAGACAGCTGTCCCTGATTGAGAACCATACCCGGCCAACACATAGAAACACAAATCATAGAAATAAAGGACATAGAATGCCCACCCAAATCACAACCTGACCAAACCAAAAAGAGACATAAAACAGTCTCTCTAAGGTCACACTTGGCTTAATGTCTCTTTTATGGTGTTGTCAGAGCAATATAAATCAGCTTCACGTCACAGAGATATTGTTTTATTGTTAACACCAGACACACACACTCACACACAGGCATGCGGGTACAGAAATTCACAGGGCGATATTTCAAATGCACCTTCAATACAGTTTTGTTAAAGCCATGTTTCCATTTAGCAAGCAGGCCACAGGCACCACCCTGTAAGGAAGAACAGCGTAATCTCTCTCTCGGTTCTAACCATAGCAGTGCTAATGTCTAATATGGAGCCATTATACCACTTAAGACACATTCCCCATCTGAAAGGTGCCTCTGCTGCCTCTCTCATACTTAATACACACGAGCACATTTGAAGATATAGTACTACAAGGCACGCAAGCACATTTACTCAAACGTACACACAGAACACACACACACACGCTACATTAGCTCTGTTTAAACAACTTCTTCCTGCTCAGGGTCTGTGCTGAAGCCTTGATGTTTCAGTGGAGCCGTGCAGGCACACCCGGAACCTCTCAGCGTTTGGTTTGGGTTCCAGAGGGACTAAGACTCTGAGACCCCAGATTCCTGTCTGTAGTATGCACTCTGCTCCACACACCAGGCCCAGTGACTAGTACCCACACTGTAGATGCATGCAGGTATGCGCAGATATACACACACACACACACACACACACTATTGTTAGAGGCTTTGAGACCTAGTCACCGCCTTTCAGGGACTGCTCAGTGGGACCTCACAGGACCACATGACATTTCTATCTATACAGGATTACAAGATATACTATTCAAGGTTCAGACCGGGTTTAGGGAAACAATAACACAACTCTGGTTTGATTGATTAATTCATTTGGACAATTTGTGAAGCTATTCCATGACTATATTGAAACAAAAATACATATGTAGCTCCAGTAGATTGAGTGTGGTGAAGGACAAAACATAAAGCTGTAATCAACCTTATCCCATCTGGTGTTTAAACAAACATACACATATGATGTCATATGTCCCCTTCTCTATCACTCCATATCCCTATGACACCACCTCCCCACCTCTATCCTACTCTGGTCCTGGGTTGAGTTACAATAACAGGGGCGCTGCCTGGTGTGGGAGGCAAGCTCTAGGTGTGTGACATTACCTTCCTGAGATCCAAGAGTCAACTATCTGACAAGGAGTGACAACCTAGCTTTCCGCTCTAGAAGTCCACTGTTGTAAGCATGGTATCAAATTCTGGTACAACAGGTAGGCATACAAGCAACATGGGGATCATATCCTTTCCAATAATGGCAAAGAAGACAAGGAAAGGAAGCAATTTTACTGAGACCCACCCAGAGTGCTTGACGATGCAACATCTGTCTCCAGAAGGTAAACCTTGCTTTAGTCAGACTAAATTGCTCCCATATATACGTTCCCCAGCGCACCACAGCAGTACATTTCAGTTCCTATGAGGACAGCAGTTGTAAAAAAGAAACATGGTTACAGATGTGCCAATTAGAGCCCACAAAATGGCAACTTTGTCCGCTGGTCTCAGCCTATGCTTAAGCCTGGATGTCCTGCTTCCTATTGAGGGGTTCAGTCAATGCTGCTCTGCCGTGCCACACCACAAACAGCTCTCCCTCTCTCTCTCTCTCTCTCTCTCTCTCTCTCTCTCTCTCTCTCTCTCTCTCACAGTGCCTTCGGAAAGTATTCAGACACCTTGACCTTTTCCACATTTTGTTACATTACAAGGAACCCACCAGGTACAACCCTAAATCTGTAAACATGGGCTACCTCATAGACATTATCCTGACCAACTGGCCCTCCAAATGCACCTCCTCTGTCTTCAATCAGGATCTCAGCAATCACTGCCTCATTGCCTGTATCCGCTACGGGTCCGCGGTCAAACGACCACCCCTCATCACTGTCAAACGCTCACCAAAACACTTCTGCGAGCAGGCCTTTCTAATCGACCTGGCCAGGGTATCCTGGAAGGATATTGACCTCATCCCGTCAGTTGAGGATGCCTGGTCATTCCTTAAAAGTAACTTCCTCACCATCTTAGATAAGCATGCTCCGCTCAAAAAATGCAGAATTAAGAACAGATATAGCCCTTGGTTCACTCCAGACCTGACTGCCCTCGACCAGCACAAAAACATCCTGTGGCGGACTGCAATAGCATCGAATAGTCCCCGCAATATGCAACTGTTCAGGGAAGTCAGGAACCAATACACGCAGTCAGTCAGGAAAGCAAAGGCCAGCTTTTTCAAGCAGAAATTTGCATCCTGTAGCTCTAACTCCAAAAAGTTCTGGGACACTGTAAAGTCCATGGAGAACAACAGCACCTCCTCCCAGCTGTCCACTGCACTGAGGCTAGGTAACACGGTCACCACCGATAAATCCATGATAATCGAAAACTCCAACATGCCATGCTTTCCTCCTGGCTACACCAACCTCGGCCAACAGCCCCCCCCCCCCCCCCCCCCCCCCCCCCTCTGAAAGAGCTGCAAAACCTGGACCCATACATATCAGCTGGGCTTGACAATCTGGACCCTCTATTTCTGACTATCCACCGCCATTGTCGCAACCCCTATTACCAGCCTGTTCAACCGCTCTTTCGTATCGTCTAAGATCCCCAAGGATTGGAAAGCTGCCGCAGTCATCCCCCTCTTCAAAGGGTGAGACACCCTGGACCCAAATTGTTACAGACCTATATCCATCCTGCCCTGCCTATCTAAGGTCTTTGAAAGCCAAGTCAACAAACAGATCACTGACCATCTCGAATCCCACCGCACCTTCTCCTCTGTGCAATCTGGTTTCCGAGCCGGTCACGGGTGCACCTCAGCCACGCTCAAAGTACTAAACGATATCATAACCGCCATCGATAAAAGACAGTACTGTGCAGCCGTCTTCATCGACCTGGTCAAAGCTTTCGACTCTGTCAATCATCATATTCTTATCGGCGGACTCAGTAGCCTCGGTTTTTCTAATGACTGCCTTGCCTGGTTCACCAACTACTTTGCAGACAGAGTTCAGTGTGTCAAATCGGAGGGCATGTTGTCTGGTCCTCTGGCAGTCTCTATGGGGGTGCCACAGGGTTCAATTCTCGGACCGACTCTTTTCTCTGTATATATCAATGATGTTGCTCTTGCTGCGGGCGATTCCCTGATCCACCTCTACGCAGACGACACCATTCTGTATACATCTGGCCCTTCCTTGGACACTGTGCTATCTAACCTCCAAAAGAGCTTCAATGCCATACAACACTCCTTCCGTGGCCTCCAACTACTCTTAAACGCTAGTAAAACCAAATGCATGCTTTTCAACCGTTCGCTGCCTGCACCCGCACGCCCGACTAGCATCACCACCCTGGATGGTTCAACCTAGAATATGTGGACATCTATAAGTACCTAGGTGTCTGGCTAGACTGTAAACTCTCCTTCCAGACTCACATCAAACATCTCCAATCTAAAATCAAATGTAGAGTCAGCTTTCTATTTCGCAACAAAGCCTCCTTCACTCACGCCGCCAAACTTACCCTAGTAAAACTGACTATCCTACCGATCCTCGACTTTGGCGATCTACAAAATAGCTTCCAATACTCTACTCAGCAAACTGCATGCAGTTTATCACAGTGCCATCCGTTTTGTTACTAAAGCACCTTATACCACCCACCACTGCGACCTGTATGCTCTAGTCGGCTGGCCCTCGCTACATATTCGTCGCCAGACCCACTGGCTCCAGGTCATCTACAAGTCCATGCTAGGTAAAGCTCCGCCTTATCTCAGTTCACTGGTCACGATGGCAACACCCAACCGTAGCACGCGCTCCAGCAGGTGTATCTCACTGACCATCCCTAAAGCCAACACCTCATTTGGCCGCCTTTCCTTCCAGTTCTCCACTGCCTGTGACTGGAACGAGTTGCAAAAATCGCTGAAGTTGGAGACTTTTATCTCTCTCACCAACTTTAAACATCTGCTATCTGAGCAGCTAACCGATCGCTGCAGCTGTACATAGTCCATCGGTAAATAGCCCACCCTATTTACCTACCTCATCCCCATACTGTTTTTATTTATTTACTTTTCTGCTCTTTTGCACACCAGTATCTCTACCTGCACATGACCATCTGATAATTTATCACTCCAGTGTTAATCTGCTAAATTGTAATCATTCGCCTACCTCCTCAGGCCTTTTGCACACAATGTATATAGACTCTTTCTTTTTTTTCTTTTTTTTCTACTGTGTTATTGACTTGTTTATTGTTTACTCCATGTGTAATTCTGTGTTGTTGTCTGTTCACACTGCTATGCTTTATCTTGGCCAGGTTGCAGTTGTAAATGAGAACTTGTTCTCAACTAGCCTGGTTAAATAAAGGTGAAATAAATAAATACAAATAAAATACAGCCTTATTCTAAAATTGATTAAATCGTTTTTTTCTCTCATCAATCTACACACAATACCACATAATGATGCATTTTTTTGTTGTTGCAAATTTAGAAAATATAAAAACCAGGAAATAGTACATTTACATAAGTATTCAGAACATTGACTCAGTACTTTGTTGAAGCACTTTTGACAGCAATTACAGCCTCGAGTCTTCTTGGGTATGACGTTACAATCCTGGCACACCTGTATTTGGGGAGTTTCTCCCATTCTTCTCTGCTGATCCTCTCTGTCAGGTTGTCATGTGCCTTTTACTGAGGAGTGGCTTCCATCTGGCACTCTACTATAAAGGCCTGATTGGTGGAGTGCTGCAGAGATGGTTGTCCTTCTGGAAGGTTCTCCCATCTCCACAGAGGAACTCTGAAGCTCTGTCAGAATGACCATCGGGTTTGGTGGGGTGGCCAGACTGTTAGAAAAGCATTCCAGGTGAAGCTGGTTGAGAGAATGTCAAGAGTGTGCAAAGCTGTCATCAAGGCAAAGGGTGGCTGTTTGAAGACTCTCAAATATAAAATATATTTTAATTTGATTAACACTTTTTTGGTTACTACATGATTCCATAAGTGTAATTTAATAGTTTGATGTCTTCACTATTATTCTACAATGTAGAAAATAGTACAAATAAAGAAAACCCCTTGAATGAGTAGGTGTCCTAAAACTTTTGACTGGTAGTGTAGATAGGTGAGTGTCTTTCCAAATCATGTCCAATCAATTGCATTTACTACAGGTGAACTCCAATCAAGTTGTAGAAACATCTTAAGGATGATTAATTGGAACAGGATGCACCTGAGCTCAATTTTGACCGTCACAATAAAGGGTCTCTGAATACTTATGAAAATAAGGTATTTCTGAGTTATTTTTAATACATTTCTAAAAATGTATAAAAAACTTTTTTTGCTTTGTCATTATGGGGTATTGTAGAATAATCAATTTCAGAATAAGGCTGTAATGTAACAAAATATGGAAAAAGTCAAGGGGCCAGAATACTTTCCGAATACACTGTAGGTGGATGATGCATGACTACTTGCCATGCCACTGTTTCTCTATGCAACCTCCATAGAGAAACAGTGGCAGTAGAATGGCCCCTACTGAGGAGCTCAGTAACTTTCAACAAGGCACCGTCATAGGATGCCACCTTTTCAACAAGTCAGGTCGTCAAATTTCTGACCTGCTAGAGCTGCTCCGGTCAGCTGTAAGTGCTGTTACTGTGAAGTGAAAACATCGAGGAGCAACAATGACTCAGCAGTGAAGTGGTACGCCACACAAAGTCACAGAACGGGACCGCAGAGTGCTGAAGCGCGTAGAGCGTAAAAATCATCTGTCCTCGGTTGCAGCGACAGTTACTATGGAGTTCCAAACGTCCTCTGGAAGCAACATCAGCACAGGAACTCTCCATTGGGAACTTCAGCAATGTTTCACCATCTGGTGGAAAGCCTCTCCAGAAGAGTGAAGGCTGTTATAGCAGCAAAGGGGGGGACCAACTCCATATTAATTGATTTTGATTGATTTTGAAATGAGATGTTCAACGTGCAGGTGTCCCCATACCTTTGGTCATGTAGTGTATTTTCATTCTTTGTATACACCAAACTACTTTACATTAGCTGTTCTAACACCAATCAATTGAGTACTGGTCGATAAAAACACGTTGACCCTAAATATTGACCAAAATTCATTTTTGAATTTAGGTCAGTCTAATGGTGCATCTACAGTCAGCTACAATCAGCTACAGTCAGATACAGTCATCTACAATGAGCTACAGTCAGATACAGTCAGATACAATCAACTACAGTCAGATACAGTCATCTACAATCAGCTATAGTCACATACAGTCAGATACAATCAGCTACAGTCAGCTACAGTCAGATACAGTACCTTCAGAAGTATTCATACCCCTTGAATAGTTCTACATTTTGTTATGTTTAAAGCCTGAATTCAAAAAATATTAAATTGCGATTTTCTGTCACTGGCCTGCACAAAATACTATACAATGTCACAGTGGAATCACGTTTTTTCAAAATGTTTATAAATTCATTCAAAATGAAAAGCTGTAATGTCTTGAGTCAGTAAGTATTCAACCCCTTTGCCAACTAAATAAGTTCAGGAATAAAAAGTTGCTTAAACAAGTTGCATGGACTTACTCTGTCTGTAATAATAGTGTTTAACCTGGTTTTTGAATCACTATCTCATCTCTGTACCCCACAAGTACAATTATCTGCAAGGTCCCTCAGTCAAACAATGAATTTCAAATACAGATTCAACTACAAAGACCAGGGAGGTTTCCCAATGCCGCAAGGAAGGACACCTACTGGTAGATGGGTATAAAATTAAAACAAACAGACATTGAATATCCCTTTGAGCATGGTGAAGTTATTAATTACACTTTCCCTACCCCAGAGTGTAATGTGGAATTTAGACAACAGGCATCCTTCCCAATTCAATTAACGGAGAGGAAGGGAAACGCTTAGGGAGAAAACTGATGATGGATCAACAACATTGTAATTACTCCATAACACTAACCTAATTGACACAGTGAAAAGAAGGAAGCCTGTACAGATTCAAATAATCAAAAACATGCATCCTGTTTGCAACAAGGCACTAAAGTTATACTGCAAAGAATGTGGCAAAACAATTTACTTTTTTCCCGAATACAAAGTGTTATGTTTGGGGCAAAGTCAATACAACGCATAATTCTAGCCATCGCCGATCAACTTTTCATTTTCCATTTGTTTTGTCTTTGTTTTCTACACACCTGGTTTCTATTCCCCAATTACATGTTCATTATTTAACCCTCTGTTTCCCCCATGTTTGTGTGCGTGTTTGTATATAATGTTCAGGTCGTTACTTGTTGGCTGGTATTGTTTGCAGGATTTGTTATTACTCTCTTTATTTACGAGTGACCGGTAATTTCATGCACCTTTAGTATTTGTTTTATACTGGTGCTGTTCATGGAATAAATTACTTTGTACACTCATCTCTGCTCTCCTGCGCCTGATTCCATGCACCAGTTACCCACAGCTTGACAACTCTACATATTTTCAATCATAGTGGTGGCTGCATCCTTTTATGGGTATTTTTGTAATTGTTAAGGACTTGTGAGTTTTAATGGCCTGAGCACAAAGTAAATAGCCTGAGCACAAAGCACAGGCAAAATCCTAGAGGAAAACCTGGTTCAGTCCCCTTTCTACCAGACACTGGGAGATGAATTCACATTTCAGCAGGACAAGGCCACATCTACACTGGAGTTGCTTACCCAGAAGACACTGAATGTTTCTGAGTGGCCAATTGGCCGAGTTACAGTTTTGACTTAAATGTATGGCAAGACCTGAAAATGGTTGTCTAGCAATGATCAATAACTAATTTGACAGAGCTTGAAGCATTTTGAAAAGAATAATGGGGAAATGTTGCACAATCCAGGTGTGGAAAGCTCTTAGACATTTACCCAGAAAGACTTCTAAAAAGTATTGACTCAGGGGTGTGCATACTTATGTGAATGAGATATGTACAGTATGTATTTCATAATACACGTGGAAATATAAAAATAAATAAAAACTTGTTTTCACATTGTTATTATGGGCATTGTGTGTAAAAAAAAAAATCTAAGTACTTAATTTGAATTCAGGCTGTCACGCAACAAACTGTGGAATAAGTCAAGGGGCATGAATACTTTCTGAAGGCAATGTATGGATTTGGGCAGGGTAAACTGATCGTAGATCCGAACAAACAGCAAATGAGGCACAAGCAACTGCGTACAGTTGAGAATGTGCTGTGGGGCGCTGAGCCAATGGTATCCGACAATATCCGGCTTTGCTGGCGAAGAGGGAAATTCAGATTGTTGTCACTACAAAGGAGCATATTTTCTGATGGTGAATTTGAACATACAGGTTGGTAATTTAATGTCACTGACAGCATATTAAATGTTGATATTATGACTGCCTGTCTTAGGATAGTGTGTAGCTACAGTTGAAACAAATTCGACTGGTATGCTGCAGTATGCCTTCTTTGATAGGGAAAGCATTAGCCAAAGCAATTCTATGATGGCTACTGAATATGGTGTCATTTTGACTACTCATAATGTATTTTCTACCTTAGACTACACCACACAGATAGGCTAAGTCCTCTCTTGTTGAGTGTGTTTTGTGTGTCAACGGCAGGAGGACTTCACATGAGACAAGAGCGGCTGTGTTTACGTCTCAACGTGAGAACATGAAATACTGACATCTTGTGGTAAGTAGTTCATGGGTATTGCATTCCAATTGACGTGCATTGATACAGTTCAGTTACAGTATGCTCTTGTGGAATTTAGAATATTTAATACATTGCAATAAAACATAAAACGTCTTAGCTAGTCACTCCTCTAGTTACCTTAATAAAGGCAATTCTACAGTCCCCATTGAAAGGTTTCCTAACGTACAGTGCCCTCAGAAAATATTAATACACCTTGACTTATTCCACATTGTGTTGTGTTACAGCCTGAATTCAAAATGATTTAAATCTGGGGGGTTTTCACACATCAACACACAACACCCCATAATGACAAAATGATTTAAATCTGGTTTTTTTTTCACACATCAACACACAATACCCCATAATGACAAAATTATTTAAATCTGGGGGTTTTTCACACATCAACACACAATACCCCATAATGACAAAATTATTTAAATCTGGGGGTTTTTCACACATCAACACACAATACCCCATAATGACAAAATGATTTAAATCTGGGGTTTTTCACACATCAACACACAATACCCCATAATGACAAAATTATTTAAATCTGGGTTTTTTCACACATCAACACACAACACCCCATAATGACCAAATTATTTAAATCTGGGGTTTTTTACACATCCACACACAATACCCCATAATGACAAAATGATTTAAATCTGGGGTTTTTCACACATCAACACACAACACCCTATAATGACAAAATGATTTAAATCTGGGGTTTTTCACACATCAACACACAATACCCCATAATGACAAAATTATTTAAATCTGGGGTTTTTTCACACATCAACACACAACACCCCATAATGACAAAATGATTTAAATCTGGGTTTTTTCACACATCAACACACAATACCCCATAATGACATCACAATACCCCATAATGACATCACAATACCCCATAATGACATCACAATACCCCATAATGACATCACAATACCCCATAATGACATCACAATACCCCATAATGACATCACAACACCCCATAATGACATCACAACACCCCATACTGACATCACAACACCCCATAATGACATCACAACACCCCATAATGACATCACAACACCCCATAATCACATCACAATACCCCATAATGACATCACAATACCCCATAATGACATCACAACACCCCATAATGAGATCACAACACCCCATAATGACATCACAACACCCCATAATCACATCACAATACCCCATAATGAATGAAAACATGTTCTTAGAACTTTTTGCAAATGTATTGAAAATGAAAACAGAAATATTGTCACGCCCTGACCTCGAGGAGCCATTTTATGTTTCTATTTGGTTAGGTGTGATGTGGGGTGGGCATTCTATTTTTTGTTTTCTAGGTTTCTTTATTTCTATGTTTTGGCCGGGTATGGCTCTCAATCAGGGACAGCTGTCTATCATTGTCTCTGATTGGGAATCATACTTAGGTAGCCATTTTTCACTCCTTTCAGTGTGGGTAGTTAACGTTGTTTGTGACACTTAGCCCCGTAAGCTTCACCTTCTGGCTTTCTTTCGCAACATTTTAAAATAACCACGCTGCACTTTGGTCCACTTCTTTTGACGGCTGTGACAAATATCCCACTCATAAGTATTCACATCCCTGAGTTCTACTTTGTAGAAACAACATCAAATTGGTTATTGATCATTGCTAGTAATTCTATATTCACATCGCCGAGCCATAGGGGCTTTCCAGCAGAGATAATGGCAAGACATTAAACAAGAGGAAGGAATATTGTTCCCTGGACGTTATATCATTTGTAGCCTAGTGGTTAGAGAGTGGCAGGTAGCCTAGTGGTTAGAGGGTGACCGGTAGCTTTGTGGTTAGAGGGTGGCAGGTAGCCTAGAGGTTAGAGAGTGGCAGGTAGCCTAGTGGTTAGAGGGTGACAGGTAGCCTAGTGGTTAGAGGGTGGCAGGTAGCCTAGTGGTTAGAGGGTGACAGGTAGCCTAGTGGTTAGAGGGTGACAGGTAGCCTAGTGGTTAGAGGGTGGCAGGTAGCCTAGTGGTTAGAGGGTGGTAGGTAGCCTAGTGGTTAGAGGGTGGCAGGTAGCCTAGTGGTTAGAGGGTGGCAGGTAGCCTAGTGGTTAGAGGGTGGCAGGTAGCCTAGTGGTTAGAGGGTGGCAGGTAGCCTAGTGGTTAGAGGGTGGTAGGTAGCCTAGTGGTTAGAGGGTGGCAGGTAGCCTAGTGGTTAGAGGGTGGCAGGTAGCCTAGTGGTTAGAGGGTGGCAGGTAGCCTAGTGGTTAGAGGGTGGCAGGTAGCCTAGTGGTTACAGGGGCGGCAGGTAGCCTAGTGGTTAGAGGGTCGCAGGTAGCCTAGTGGTTAGAGGGTGACAGGTAGCTTTGTGGTTAGAGGGTGGCAGGCAGCCTAGTGCTTAGAGGGTGACAGGTAGCCTAGTGGTTAGAGGGTGGCAGGTAGCCTAGTGGTTAGAGGGCGGCAGGTAGCCTAGTGGTTAGAGGGTGGCAGGTATCCTAGTGGTTAGAGGGTGGCAGGTAGCCTAGTGGTTAGAGGGTGGCAGGTAGCCTAGTGGTTAGAGGGTGGCAGGTAGCCTAGTGGTTAGAGGGTGACAGGTAGCCTAGTGGTTAGAGGGTGACAGATAGCCTAGTGGTTAGATGGTGACAGGGAGCCTAGTGGTTAGAGGGTGACAGGTAGCCTAGTGGTTAGAGGATGGCAGGTAGCGTAGTGGTTAGACGTTGGCAGGTATCCTACTGGTTAGAGGGTGGCAGGTAGCCTAGTGGTTAGAGGGTGACAGGTAGCCTAGTGGTTAGAGGGTGACAGGTAGCCTAGTGGTTAGATGGTGACAGGTTGCCTAGTGGTTAGAGGGTGACAGGTAGCCTAGTGGTTAGAGGATGGCAGGTAGCGTAGTGGTTAGAGGGGCGGCAGGTAGCCTAGCGGTTAGAGGGTGGCAGGTAGCCTAGTGGTTAGAGGACGGCAGGTAGCCTAGTGGTTAGAGGGTGGCAGGTAGCCTAGTGGTTAGAGGGTGGTAGGTAGCCTAGTGGTTAGAGGGTGGCAGGTAGCCTAGTGGTTAGAGGGTGGCAGGTAGCCTAGTGGTTAGAGGGTGGCAGGTAGCCTAGTGGTTAGAGGGTGGCAGGTAGCCTAGTGGTTACAGGGTGGCAGGTAGCCTAGTGGTTAGAGGGTGGCAGGTAGCCTAGTGGTTAGAGAGTGGCAGGTAGCCTAGTGGTTAGAGGGTGGCAGGTAGCCTAGTGGTTAGAGGGTGGCAGGTAGCCTAGTGGTTAGAGGGTGGCAGGTAGCCTAGTGGTTAGAGGGTGACAGGTAGCCTAGTGGTTAGAGGGTGGCAGGTAGCCTAGTGGTTAGAGAGTGACAGGTAGCCTAGTTGTTAGAGGGTGACAGCTAGCCTAGTGGTCAGAGGGTGACAGATAGCCTAGTGGTTAGAGAGTGACATGTAGCCTAGTGGTTAGAGGGTGACAGCTAGCCTAGTGGTTAGAGGATGGCAGGTAGCGTAGTCGTTAGAGGGGCGGCAGGTAGCCTAGTGGTTAGAGGGTGGCAGGTAGCCTAGTGGTTCGAGGGTGTCAGGTAGCCTAGTGGTTAGAGGGTGGCAGGTATCCTAGTGGTTAGAGGGTGGCAGGTATCCTAGTGGTTAGAGGGTGGCAGGTAGCCTAGTGGTTAGAGGGTGGCAGGTAGCCTAGTGGTTAGAGGGTGGCAGGTAGCCTAGTGGTTAGAGAGTGGCAGGTAGCCTAGTGGTTAGAGGGTGGCAGGTAGCCTAGTGGTTAGAGAGTGGCAGGTAGCCTAGTGGTTAGAGGGTGGCAGGTATCCTAGTGGTTAGAGGGTGGCAGGTATCCTAGTGGTTAGAGGGTGGCAGGTAGCCTAGTGGTTAGAGGGTGGCAGGTAGCCTAGTGGTTAGAGGGCGGCAGGTAGCCTAGTGGTTAGAGGGTGGCAGGTAGCCTAGTGGTTAGAGGGTGGCAGGTAGCCTAGTGGTTAGAGAGTGGCAGGTAGCCTAGTGGTTAGAGGGTGGCAGGTAGCCTAGTGGTTAGAGGGTGGCAGGTAGCCTAGTGGTTAGAGGGTGGCAGGTAGCCTAGTGGTTAGAGGGTGACAGGTAGTCTAGTGGTTAGAGGGTGGCAGGTAGCCTAGTGGTTAGAGAGTGACAGGTAGCCAAGTTGTTAGAGGTTGACAGCTAGCCTAGTGGTTAGAGGGTGACAGATAGCCTAGTGGTTAGAGAGTGACAGGTAGCCTAGTGGTTAGAGGGTGACAGCTAGCCTAGTGGTTAGAGGATGGCAGGTAGCGTAGTCGTTAGAGGGGCGGCAGGTAGCCTAGTGGTTAGAGGGTGGCAGGTAGCCTAGTGGTTCGAGGGTGTCAGGTAGCCTAGTGGTTAGAGGGTGACAGGTATCCTAGTGGTTAGAGGGTGGCAGGTATCCTAGTGGTTAGAGGGTGGCAGGTATCCTAGTGGTTAGAGGGTGGCAGGTAGCCTAGTGGTTAGAGGGTGACAGGTAGCCTAGTGGTTAGAGGGTGGCAGGTAGCCTAGTGGTTAGAGAGTGGCAGGTAGCCTAGTGGTTAGAGGGTGACAGGTAGCTTTGTGGTTAGAGAGTGGCAGGTAGCCTAGAGGCTAGAGAGTGGCAGGTAGCCTAGTGGTTAGAGGGTGACAGGTAGTCTAGTGGTTAGAGGGTGACAGGTAGCCTAGTGGTTAGAGGGTGACAGTAAACGCAACGTTGCTGGTTTGAATCCCCAAGCTGACTAAGTGAAAACCTGCTGATGTGCCTTTGACCAAGGCACTTAACCCTAATAGTTCCTGTAAGTCTGGATAAGAGCTAAATGACTCGATTGTGTGCGAACAGACTCACCGACATACAATTAGTGTGGTTCATCAATTAGGCTGATCCATTAAGAACTCAGTTGATTAATGAAGCACTATGCTGCTGTCAACACTGTCACGACCTTCACACACCTGTGGTCTTTTTCTCTAACACTGGCTGGTCTGTGTGTTAGGTTGGCAGTGCTGAAATGTTGAGTTAGCCAGCTAATAGTTGTCAGGGGCCCGTCAGAGCTAACCTAATGTATCCCTACATCAAGTGTAGAAGGGCAATTCCATGATAACGGAATTACGCTGAGACTCAGATTTTTCACTTTAAAATATATATCAGGCAAAAATCATTGATTTCAAAGTTTAACCCCTTACACTCGTGAAAATTAGCCTATATTAGCCTAATTTAAATGTTTCTAACAGAATAACTATTTTCACAGAATGTATTAATAAAATACATCTGAAAATACTCTGGATGTATTCAGAAACATAAGAAGAATATTAATGTGCATTTTGGAGTAGGTGCAAGATAAGAAAGAATAACTATTTAAGTGTTTGAGGTAGAGGTCTAACTGGTGGCCACACATCTCTCAGAACTGCTCACAGTTCCTAAGTCATTTCACATTAATGACTCAAGGGAAGAGCCCTCGACTAGAAGGTACTTTGTTAAGCTCTCCTAGCTTTGCCATTGAGGAACTGAAGCAAGCACACTTGACATTTTTTTTTGGAACACAGCGCCACCATCACACAATTATTCTTGTTGTTTACGCAAAAAACGTTTCATTATAGATCGGGTCATTATAGATCGGGTCATTATAGATCGGGTCATTATAGATCGGGTCATTATAGATCGGGTCATTATAGATTGGGTCATTATAGATCGTTTCATTATAGATCGGGTCATTATAGATCGGGTCATTATAGATTGTTTCATCATAGATCGTTTCATTATAGATCGGGTCATTATAGATCGTTTCATTATAGATCGTTTCATTATAGATCGTTTCATTATAGATCGGGTCATTATAGATCGGGTCATTATAGATCGGGTCATTATAGATCGTTTCATTATAGATCGGGTCATTATAGATCGTTTCATTATAGATCGTTTCATTATAGATCGGGTCATTATAGATCGTTTCATTATAGATCGGGTCATTATAGATCGTTTCATTATAGATCGTTTCATTATAGATCGGGTCATTATAGATCGGGTCATTATAGATCGTTTCATTATAGATCGGGTCATTATAGATCGGGTCATTATAGATCGTTTCATTATAGATCGGGTCATTATAGATCGTTTCATTATAGATCGTTTCATTATAGATCGGGTCATTATAGATCGTTTCATTATAGATCGTTTCATTATAGATCGGGTCATTATAGATCGGGTCATTATAGATCGGGTCATAATAGATCGTTTCATTATAGATCGGGTCATTATAGATCGGGTCATTATAGATCGTTTCATTATAGATCGGGTCATTATAGATCGGGTCATTATAGATCGTTTCATTATAGATCGTTTCATTATAGATTGTTTCATTATAGATCGTTTCATTATAGATCGGGTCATTATAGAGCGGGTCATTATAGATCGTTTCATAATAGATCGTTTCATTATAGATCGGGTCATTATAGACCGGGTCATTATAGATCGTTTCATAATAGATCGGGTCATTATAGATCGGGTCATTATAGATCGTTTCATTATAGATCGTTTCATTATAGATTGTTTCATTATAGATCGTTTCATTATAGATCGGGTCATTATAGAGCGGGTCATTATAGATCGTTTCATAATAGATCGTTTCATTATAGATCGGGTCATCATAGATCGGGTCATTATAGATCGTTTCATTATAGATCGGGTCATTATAGATCGGGTCATTACAGATCGTTTCATTATAGATCGTTTCATTATAGATCGTTTCATTATAGATCGGGTCATTATAGATTGGGTCATTATAGATCGTTTCATAATAGATCGTTTCATTATAGATCGGGTCATTATAGATCGGGTCATTATAGATCGGGTCATTATAGATCGGGTCATTATAGATCGTTTCATTATAGATCGGGTCATTATAGATCGGGTCATTATAGATCGTTTCATTATAGATCGGGTCATTATAGATCGGGTCATTATAGATCGGGTCATTATAGATCGTTTCATTATAGATCGGGTCATTATAGATCGTTTCATTATAGATCGGGTCATTATAGATTGTTTCATTATAGATCGTTTCATTATAGATCGTTTCATTATAGATCGGGTCATTATAGATCGTTTCATTATAGATCGTTTCATTATAGATCGGGTCATTATAGATCGGGTCATTATAGATCGGGTCATTATAGATTGGGTCACTATAGATCGTTTCATTTTAGATCGGGTCAGGTGGGCTTCATTTGAAAGCTTTAAGTTATAAAATACGATCTTACTGTGTTAGGTGTTCAAAAGGCACTTCAGACATACAGATTGTCATTTTGGTGTCATGAGTGCATTCAAGTGTATGTTCTGCAGCTTATTTAGCGGGAGGGAGGGGGGCATCTTGTTGTCGTGCGCGTTGCTCATGTTTAAACCCATACAGTGCTATGAAGCGGAGAACCTGAGCTCTGACGTCATGTATAGTGTGTTATTGTACGGCTACTGAGTTCCAATTAGGGCACTTATCAATGACAATCATGTGGAAAAGGCTACCAAACCACCATACAACACCATGCACAATAACACAAAAAAATACACATTTTTTCTGGAATAACTGCAGACGTAAAGTTTGGTAAGAGAATTATGGTAAAATCTCCCTCATTTAAATTTTCTACCAAACTTTGACTGCACAATTCTCCATGTAAAACATTATTTTTTTCATGGAAATTGTTCAAAGTAATCCTTGTGCAAAGAGTTGTATTGTTTGTTAAACTTTGAAATAATGTTTTTTGTTTGATATACATTTTAAAGTGAAAATCTGAGTCTCACTGTAATTCTGTTTCCTTGGAATTGCCCAGCACATTTTAGAGAGGTCAGCTTCAAGTAATATTGTAATAAGCTACACCTTCTCTCAGATCTACAAAAGTACCTATAAGGGCTAGGGGATTTAGCATCCCACTCTTACACTGTTTCTCAATCTCTCGCTCTGTCTATCCTCCCTCTGTCTTTCTCCTTTCATGGGCCTGGTAGTTTGCCTGTCTATACTCAGCACCAGGTCTGCTCTGGAAGCACAGCCAGAGAAGAAGACAAGTTGTCACTTTGTCAGTCAAGCCTTTTAACTTGGCTTTCACGATGCACACCTCTGCCAGTGCTGACATGGAATCCTCTCCCTCGATCGCTCTCTTTCACATTGTCTCCTTCTTATTTTTCTTCTTCTATCCCTCTCCCTCTCTCTCTCTCTCTCTCTCTCTCCGCTTTCATCACTTTGGAAGTATGTCAGCCTTTTGGTGAGAGCAACTGCAATGTGAGTGAGAGATGGAGAGAGTGAAATAGTGTGAAGGAGAGAGGGAATGATCGCCTAATTGGAGAGAAATCCTTTCCCGGCAGAGAGCTCATAAAATAAAATAATTCTTGGCACCAGCGTTGCCTTCTTTGATGACTTCAAGACTTTATTGTGGCTTTGGCCCCGAGGATAATTTTTTTCTCTCCAATTAATATCAATTTCCTTTGGGTTAGGACCCTGGGAGCTGTGTGTGTTTGGTTTTCCTTCTGGCTGCTGGATACACACACTTACAGCATTGGAGTTTGGGAGAAGCATTGTGTGTGTGTGTTTAGTTGACTTTGTGTGCAGTATACACATTACACATCTATACCACTGACACCACCCCATCCCATGGAGGCTTTGTCTCAAATTGCACTCTAGTCCCTATATAGTGCTCTGCACTACTTTTAACCAGGGCTCATAGTAGTGCACTATATAGCAAATAAAGGGTCATTTGCGATGCAGACCAGAATGGCTCTTCAGTGGGATTGACGTTGCTTTTTTATACTGTATCTTTGCCCTGATGACATAGTTGGACAGACAAAGGACTTCAATGAAGTCTCGTTAACTCCCCTTGATCACCACATAATCAGTCACTTCTGTCCTAGATGTCAGAGTAAGCATCAGGCACACATCTTTACATTTGAGTCATTTAGCAGAGGCTCTTATTCAGAGCAACCTACAACTTACACATCTATACCACTGACACCCTTATCCACCCCATCCCCATCCCATGGACGTGAGAGCATACATTTTCAGACTTTTGTCAGGGACAGTACTAGTATGCTGATTTGGCTATGGCAGTTGGTAATGATTGTTTTCTGTTGCGATGGCTCATTCTTTCTTTGAGGCCAGTATCGTATGTTTCAACAGCCAGAAACCTTAATAAAGTTCTTATTGTAAATGAACATTCCTCCTGGGTTGAGTTATGTAATGACACACACATGCACAAACACACACGCATGTCATATTAAACTGAGAACATGTGTTATGTACAGGATTGAACAGAGTGGGATGCTGTGAGTGTGCTTCAGTCTACAGTAGGGATGGGGGGAAAAAATTACATATTGGATTATTATTTTTAACTATCTTATCGTTAATTTAAAATAATATCGTATTGTTTTGACAATATCACATTATTATTCTGGCCGTACCTGCACCAAAACTCCAGTATTTTTCCTTCATGCTGTATAGTTTGTTCTCCGTCTTCTTTTTAAATGTTCTCTGCACTTTCATTTCCATGACTGTTTAAATCTTGTTTTCTCATTGTTCTCTCTTGTCCCTCTCCTAGCAGACATATGGTGAGCAATATGGAACATCGATTCGGAATAAAATCTCAGTATCGAATCGCAATACATGTACTGCAGAATCATTAGAATGTTGAGAATCGCAATACATATAGAAGAGTGAGAATCTTGAGAACCTCAATACATATTGTATCGGCCCCAAGGTATGGTAATATCGTATAGTGAGGGCCCTGGCAATTCCCCGCCCTAGTGTCCAGTATATTGACAGGGAGAGCACATATTAAAGTGATGCATAAAGGTCATCAAAAACAAAACACAACAGCAGTACCACCCTGGTTGTGACACACACACACACACACACACACAAGTTAAATGTATTGCTCTGAGCTGAAGAGTCTTTTATACACACACTGACGCTTGCTCCCTTAAACACACAGACACTCACTCACTCACTCACTCACTCACTCACTCACTCACTCACTCACTCACTCACTCACTCACTCACTCACTCACTCACTCCCACACATTAACACCACTATTCATATGATATGTGCCATGGGATCTTTAGTGACCACAGAGAGTCAGGACACCCATATAACATCCCATCCAGAAGACAGCACCCTACACAGGACAATGTCCCTAATCACTGCCCTGGGGCATTGGGATATTTAGGTTGCCTCCTACTTGGGAAAGGTTGCCTCCTACTGGCACTCCAACACCACTTCCTGCAGCATCTGGTCTCCCATCCAGGGGCTGACTTGGACCAACCCTGAGTTTCAGAAGCAAGCCGGCAGTGGGATGCAGGGTGGCATGCATAAGAACCCTTTAACTCTTCTAAGCCTATTGAAGTGATTTTTGGTCCATTTCTTTTTATAGTACTTCCTCTCTTCCCAAATAGGAAATGGCTCATTAATGTGCTTGATTGAGTCTCTAAGTTAGTGTGAGCTTTTATGCCCGAAAAACCCTAAAGCATGTTTTGAAAAGAATATTGAACTGAGTTTTCACCTTCAGAATGGATGAAAGGCTCAACTTACTCCTATTTTCAACTTGAATGTACTTTGTTTTTAGAGACAGAGAAAGGTGAGAAAAAGGGAGAAAAAAGGGAGAAAGTGAAGAAGAAAGGATTCGAGGATTTTCAACTTTCTCAGGAGTCACACAGATGGCTAACCATAAACAATACCAAACCTTCACATTTTTGCCAGATTGAATGTGTGTATTCTTTGGATACATTCTTCATCTAATAAAATGCCTCGCTAATTAAAACAGTGCTTTTTAAAGTATACTTTTAATTCGCCAGATGGTTGTTGACCCATAAGAGGGGAAGTAGGGCAATGGGAGAGGAGGCATGTGTGTGTGTGTGTGTGTATGTGTGTGTGTGTGTGTGTGTGTGTGTGTGTGTGTGTGTGTGTGTGTGTGTGTGTGTGTGTGTGTGTGTGTGTGTGTGTGTGTGTGTGTGTGTGTGTGTGTGTGTGTGTGTGTGTGTGTGTGTGTGTGTGCGTGCGTGCGTGCAAGCGTTTGTTGTGAAGGCATAACATTTGGTTCACAGTACTTTCTCACATAAAATACTGTGCTTATTTCTCAGCCAATCATGATACAGGGTAGCCTAGTGGTTAGAGCGTTGGACTAGTAACCAGAAGGTTGCAAGTTCAAATCCCTGAGCTGACAAGGTACAAATCTGACGTTTTGCCCCTGAACAGGCAGTTAACCCACTGTTCCAAGGCCGTCATTGACAAAAACAATTTGTTCTTAATTGACTTGCCTAGTTAAATAAAGGAGTAAAAAAATACAGTGGGGCAAAAAAGTATTTAGTCAGCCATCAATTGTGCAAGTTCTTTCTCCCACTTAAAAAGATGAGGCCTGTAATTTTCATCATAGGTACACTTCAACTATGACAGACAAAATGAGAAAAAAAATCCAGAAAATCACATTGTAGGATTTTTTTATGAATTTATTTGCAAATTATGGTGGAAAATAAGCATTTGGTCACCTAAAAACAAACAAGATTTCTGGCTCTCACAGACCTGTAACAACTTCTTTAAGAGGCTCCTCTGTCCTCCACTCGTTACCTGTATTAATGGCACCTTTTTGAACTTGTTATCAGTATAAAAGACACCTGTCCACAACCTCAAACAGTCACACTCCAAACTCCACTATGGCCAAGACCAAAGAGCTGTCAAAGGACACCAGAAACAAAATTGTAGACCTGCACCAGGCTGGGAAGACTGAATCTGCAATAGGTAAGCAGCTTGGTTTGAAGAAATCAACTGTGGGAGCAATTATTAGGAAATGGAAGACATATCATACCACTAATATTCTCCCTCGATCTAGGGCTCCACGCAAGATCTCACCCCGTGTGGTCAAAATGATCACAAGAACGGTAAGCAAAAATCCCAGAACCACACGGGGGGACCTAGTGAATGACCTGCAGAGAGCTGGGACCAAAGTAACAAAGCCTACCATCAGTAACACACTACGCCACCAGGGACTCAAATCCTGCAGTGCCAGACATGTCCCCCTGCTTAAGCCAGTACATGTCCAGGCACGTCTGACGTTTGCTAGGAAGCATTTGGATGATCCAGAAGAAGATTGGGAGAATGTTATATGGTCAGATGAAACCAAAATAGACCTTTTTGGTAAACTCAACTCGTCGTGTTTGGAGGACAAAGAATGCTACTGTGAAGCATAGGGGTGGAAACATCATGCTTTTGGGGCTGTTTTTCTGCAAAGGGACCAGGACGACTGATCAGTGTAAAGGAAAGAATGAATGGGGCCATGTATCGTGAGATTTTGAGTGAAAACCTCCTTCCATCAGCAAGGGCATTGAAGATGAAACGTGGCTGGGTCTTTCAGCATGACAATGATCCCAAACACACCGCCCGGGCACTGAAGGAGTGGCTTCGTAAGAAGCATTTCAAGGTTCTGATGTGGCCTAGCCAGTCTCCAGATCTCAACCCCATAGAAAATCTTTGGAGGGAGTTGAAAGTCCGTGTTGAAAGTCCGTGTTGCCCAGCAAAAGCCCCAAAACATCACTGCTCTTCTCATTTTGTCAGTCATAGTTGAAGTGTACCTATGATGAAATTACAGGCCTCTCTCATCTTTTTAAGTGGGAGAACTTGCACAATTGGTGGCTGACTAAATACTTTTATGCCCCACTGTATATGTTTTTGCCGTTGGTTCTTTGTTATAGAGCCAAAAAGATTAGAGACGTAGGTTATCCACACATCTCCGTTTTGGATAGATAACTCTTCTTGTGGTTGTTTGTTTAGTGTGTTCCAATTTTCCCAGAAGTGGTTAGATTCTATGAATTCTTCAATTACATTGATCTGATTTCTGACGTGCTGTTCAATCTTTTAATGTAATGTATTTCTGTATTGTTTTAGTGATTCACCATAGCAAAGGCTTAGACTTAGGTTTTCTGGGTCTCTATGTTTTTGGTTGGATAGGTTTCTCAATTTCTTTCTTAGGTTTTTGCATTCTTCATCAAACCATTTATCATTGTTGTTTATTTTCTTACGTTGTCTGCTTGGAATTTTTTGATTTGATAGGGAAGCTGAGGGGTCAAATATACAGTTTAGGTTTTCTACTGCCAAGTTTACACCTTCACTATTACGGTGAAACATTTTGTCCAGGAAGTTGTCTTAAAGGGATTGGATGTGTTTTTGCCTCATAGCTTTTGGTAGGTTTCTACTCTACATTCCTTCCATCTATAGCAGCAATGTTGTGCAGTTCCTTTGGCTTTGATGCCTCATGATTGAGTATTTATCTGTTGCGGTAGACTGGGATTTTGCTGTGATCTGATAGGGGTGTTAGTAGGCTGACTGAACGCTCTGAGCGACTCTGGGTTGAGGTCAGTGATCTACAGTATTACTGCCAAGGGATGAGCTGTTGGTGTAGCTATCACAGGAGTCTCCTCGAAGCCTACTGTTGACTATGTACAGACCCAGGGTGGGACAGAGCTGCAGGAGTTGTGACCCATTTCTGTTGGTTGTTTTGTCATAGTTGGGTCTGGGGGGGAATATTTGGGAAGGATACTGTCACCTCCAGGTAGGTGTTTTTCCCCCTGTGTGCTGAGATTGTCAGGTTCTTGTCAAGTTCTGGCATTTAGGTCGCTACAGACTAGTACATGTCCCTGGGCCTGGAAATGGTTGATCTCCCCCTCTAGGATGGAAAAGCTGTCATCGTTAAAGTATGTGGATTCTATTGGGGGGATATAGGTAGCACACATGAGGACATTGCTCTCTGTTGAGATAATTTCCTTATTCATTTCTAGCCAAATGTTCACTAATTTAATAGTGGGTTAGGTCTGCTCCATACCAAATTAGCATACCCCCTGAGTCTCTTCCCTGCTTCACACCTGGTAGTTTGGTGGATGGGACTGCTAGCTCTCTGTATCCTAGAGGGCAACCAGTGGGTCAGTCTTCTCTATTTCATGTTTCTTGTTGGATGGCAAGATGAAGTCTGGGTTCCTGCTCTTTATGCCAAAGGCAGATGATCTCAGACCTTGTATATTCCTGGATGAGATAGTAAAAGCTTTGTGTTCCATAGTGTCTAGTGTTGTTTTCGTGTAGTTTTAGCCCAGACCATTACAGTAGGTGTGAGCAGAGCATGTTAAGCATCTGATACTTACCTCTTAGGTCGCAGGATGGTGCTTGAGGGGGTGCATTAGCGGAGGTTGGGCCTGTTGCTCTGCTCACAGCCTCTCTCTCTTTCTCTCTCACTCTACTACACAGTACTCTTTTAGGAGTTTTGAAGAATTCGATCATGACTTTGTAATTGTTAACAGCAGTCAAATAATCACCCACCAAAACCAGTCCAAGTCCTTGCATCCAAGACCAACTTAACTACAGATTTCCATTTAGTTCCTCTCCCTCGTCGTCCCACCTCCTCCCCCCTTTCACCATTCCATTCCTCTACGCTCCCCACTACCCCAGTCTGCATTGTGTGTGTGTGTCTCAGATGGTATAAATTGAGGCTGTTGTGTGAGAGAGACTGTGAGAGCAGACATGTTAATGTGCTGTAGGGCCAGGAAACCATACAGCCCTCCTTAGGGATCTTAGTCCTTCCCTAGTCCCCTTCACTTCTCTCCCATTTAGCAGACAGTTTTATGAAGAGCGATTTACAGGAGCAGTTAGGATTAAATGCCTAGTTTAAGGGCACATCAACAGATTTTTTACCTAGACAGCTCGAGGATTCGAACCAACAGTCTTTCAGTTACTGGAAAACCACTGTAGAGCACTAGGCTTCTCTGTTCCTTCTCTTCTCCCACGTTCTTTCTCTTGTCAGACACATTCTCTCTGTTCCTTCTCTTCTCCCACGTTCTTTCTCTTGTCAGACACATTCTCTCTGTTCCCCAGTCTTACCAGTTGTGCTCCATCAATAGTGTTCCGTTGGCTATTTTGTACTTATGAATGGATTTGAGGCTCCAGTCATAGGGATGCACTCCACAGTAACTGGCATCAGAGTGAATAGCCACTGGATGTTCACAAAGTTATTGTTGTCAGGTGAAAAGATGAAAGATGAAAGTGTGACCACCACCAGCCGATTTGCTTCAGCAGCACCCTAACCGAGGCCTGAACTCAGGGCTTATGCTTCCAGCACTCCCACATCTGAGAGGGCTCAGTATCAGATCAGTGACACAGCACAGACTGTCTTACGCTGTACAGTAGACCAGAGGGTCCTATGTATCAAGCGTCTCACAGCAGGAGTGCTGATCTAGGATCAGCTCCCTCTGTCCATGTGGTCTTGTTTATTGTGATCTAAAAGACAGAACTGGTCCTTAATCAGCACTTGGAATCTTGATAGATATGGCCCCAGCATTGCAGGGAGACTGCTTGTTGGGGCCTCTACAGTGTGTCCAGCTGTGCCATGATGGCTAAATCAAACTGGCAACGTGTTTGAGACACAACTCAACAAGCGCACACATACACAGTTAAAATGAGCGATCTTATTGGACAAGCTCTGGTAGTAGGCTACTTGTTCTGCTTCAATCTATTTTCTCCTGTTTGGTGTCCCCAGCTGTTGTCGTTTGCCTGGGTTGGCCAGTGAGGACCATGCAGAAACTGGGAGGGAGGCTAGGGCAGTGTTAGTTAGGAGATCAGTTTTCACTCTCTGTAGTGACTCTAGCTGATTGTAAAGGCTTGTGGAGTCAGTTGGGTTTATGGGTATATCGGAGGCCCCTTCTGAAATATGCTTGTTAGAACCAGGGCTCTAGTAGAATAATGTACATTTCTGAAGTTGCTCATATGTTGTCCATACCTGCTCTCTCATGTGACCACTGGAGTTTCTTTCTTGTCAACATGTGGTTGATATGATATGATGCCACAAGAGGTGACATAGGATCATGCTATGTGGTCGTTAGCTTTGAAGCTGTGGACACACACACACACACACACACACACACACACACACACACACACACACACACACACACACACACACACACACACACACACACACACACACTTATATTGTCAAATGTGTCATTAGCTTACTGAACATAGTTTTCTTTCCTCCCAGAATGTTATGTCAGCTTGCTACAGAAGAAGAGGACAGTGTAACATGTGTGTTAGTGAAACATATAGGCTCTAGCTCTGGTCCTCTTACTGTCCACCACCAGCACTATGTCCCATCTCTAGCTCTGGTCCTCTTACTGTCCACCACCAGCACTATGTCCCATCTCTAGCTCTGGTCCTCTTACTGTCCACCACCTCCACTATGTCCCATCTCTAGCTCTGGTCCTCTTACTGTCCACCACCACCACTATGTCCCATCTCTAGCTCTGGTCCTCTTACTGTCCACCACCACCACTATGTCCAATCTCTAGCTCTGGTCCTCTTACTGTCCACCACCGCCACTATGTCCCATCTCTAGCTCTGGTCCTCTTACTGTCCACCACCGCCACTATGTCCCATCTCTAGCTCTGGTCCTCTTACTGTCCACCACCGCCACTATGTCCCATCTCTAGCTCTGGTCCTCTTACTGTCCACCACCGCCACTATGTCCCATCTCTAGCTCTGGTCCTCTTACTGTCCACCACCAGCACTATGTCCCATCTCTAGCTCTGGTCCTCTTACTGTCCACCACCGCCACTATGTCCCATCTCTAGCTCTGGTCCTCTTACTGTCCACCACCGCCACTATGTCCCATCTCTAGCTCTGGTCCTCTTACTGTCCACCACCGCCACTATGTCCCATCTCTAGTTCTGGTCCTCTTACTGTCCACCACCGCCACTATGTCCCATCTCTAGCTCTGGTCCTCTTACTGTCCACCACCGCCACTATGTCCCATCTCTAGCTCTGGTCCTCTTACTGTCCACCACCGCCACTATGTCCCATCTCTAGCTCTGGTCCTCTTACTGTCCACCACCGCCACTATGTCCCATCTCTAGCTCTGGTCCTCTTACTGTCCACCACCGCCACTATGTCCCATCTCTAGCTCTGGTCCTCTTACTGTCCACCACCGCCACTATGTCCCATCTCTAGCTCTGGTCCTCTTACTGTCCACCACCGCCACTATGTCCCATCTCTAGCTCTGGTCCTCTTACTGTCCACCACCGCCACTATGTCCCATCTCTAGCTCTGGCTCTGTTGTTTGATGTGAGCTCAGGACCCCCAGGTATTCGTGTGGCAGCGTTCTCGCTGCATCATTGGCATGAATCCCCCTGGTCACATGTCCTCTCATTGGTGCGTTGCTGCAGTGGCCGATGACATGCGATAGGGCAGCCCTCAGCCAAGACTTCCTGGATGCTGTTAGCTCCGCCTACTCCATGTAAGTGCGTAGGGTGTGAAAACATCTCTCCGTGTTTGGAGTTCTGAAGGAACCAGACTTTTAAGTGTAGAATGTAAGTGTCGTGAACACAAACCCAACATGCAGTTATTACACACTCCCTGAGAACTGAAGGAGTTTCAGCACCAACCAACCACGGCACTTCATTCACTTGGTGGCTTTAACATGTTACAGAAAGATATAAACTGTATAGGAAGCTCTGGGGACAGGTCGTCTGGATACTGGACAGCCAATTAATTGGAAGATACAAACAGATTATCATCTTTAGAGGACAACAGTTCTTGAGGTCTTGAACAAAAAAAGCGGTTTGAAATTGTGTTTATAGGCTACTGGTGAACTGGCATTTGAGTTGTGTGGTTGCAATATTAACAGTCCCTGGTCTCTGGTATATTTTGGCATGCATCATTCAAGACAAAGCTTAAATTGTGTGCACTGCAATGGACACATAACACACAATGTCTCAGGAAAGACTGTCTGGGTTGGCCTTCGGAAAGTATTCAGACCCCTTGACTTTTTCCACGTTTTGTTACGTTACAGCCTTATTCTAAAACGGATTCAATATTTTTTCCCCTCTTCAATCTACACACAATACTGTCACGAATGTTTAAAGGACGATTGGACCAAGGTGCAGCGTAGTAAGCGTACATCTTTCTTCATTTGATGAACACCAAAAAAACATCAAAATATAAACAAACGTAGCGTTTTCTAGCGCTAACGCAGCAACTATACAAAAACAAGATCCCCCAATCTCAGGTGGGAAAAAGGGCTGCCTAAGTATGATCCCCAATCAGAGACAACGATAAACAGCTGTCTCTGATTGGGAACCATACTAGGCCAACAAAGAAATAGAAACATAGATTTGCCCACCCGAGTCACACCCTGACCTAACCAAATAGAGAATTAACAACGCTCTCTAAGGTCAGGGTGTGACAAATACCCCATAATGACGAAACAAAAACAGGTTTTTAGATGTATTTTTGCTCATTTATAAAAATTAACAACTTAAATATTATAATTACATAAGAATTCAGACCCTTTGCTCAATACTTTGTTGAAGCACTTTTGACATCAATTACAGCATCGATTCTTCTTGACTATGGCACTGCAAGCTTGGCACACCTGTATTTGATGAGATTCTCCCATTCTTCTCTGCAGATCCTCTCAAGCTCTGTCAGGTTGGATGGGGAGTGTTGCTACACAGCTATTTTCAGGTCTCTCCAGAGATGTTGGATCGGGTTCAAGTCCGGGCCCTGGATGGACCACTCAAGGACATTCAGAGACCTGTCCCAAAGCCACTACTGCCTTGTCTTGGCTGTGCGCTTAGTGAAGGTGAACCTTCACCCAAGTCTGAGGACCTGAGTGCTCTGGAGCAGGTTTCATCAAAGATCTCTCTGTACTTTGTTCTGTTCAGCTTTGCCTCGATGCTGACTTGTCTCCCAGTCCCTGCCGCTGATAAACATCCCCACAGCATGATTCTGCCACCATCGTGCTTCACCTTAGGGATGGTGCCAGGTTTCCTCCAGACGTAATGCTTGGCATTCAGGCCAAAGAATTCATCTTGTGTTCATCAGACCAGAGAATCTTGTTTCTCATGGTCTGAGAGTCCTTTAGGTGCCTTTTGGCAAACTCCAAGCGGGCTGTCATGTGTCTTTTACTGAGGAGTGGCTTCCGTCTTGCCAATCTACCATAAAGGCCTGATTGGTGTAGTGCTACAGAGATGGTTGTCCTTCTGGAAGGTTATCCCATCTCCACAGAGGAACTCTGGAGCTCTGTCAGAGTGACCATCGGGTTCTTTATCACCTCCCTGACCAAGGCCCTTCTTCCCCGATTGTTCAGTTTGGCCAGGCAGCCAGCTCTAGGGGGAGTCTTGGTGGTTCCAAACTTCTTCCATTTAAGAATGATGGAAGCCAGTGTGTTTTTGGGGACCTTCAATGCTGCAGACACTTTTTTGGTACCCTTCCCCAGATCTTTGCCTCAACACAATGCTGTCTCGGAGCTCTACGGACAATTCCTTTGACCTCATGGCTTGCTTTTTGCTCTGTCATGCACTGTCAACTGTGCGACCTTATATATACGGGTGTGTGTGCCTGTCTATATAAGCTATAGAACTATAGATAGTAGACTGCATAATAAAACAATCCCTAGTAAGCTAGTGTTTATGAGTGTGGAATGACTGTATTATTTAGCATTAATAGATTGGTTTTACGCAATTTCACCAACCATGCGGGTGTCCAGAGTGCTAGCACTGGAATGTTTTTGTAGGATATTAGCCTACATTTACTGATAGATTGATCAATTAGCCTACATGCAACAATATCATATTTAGATTTAGCAATCTAGCTAAGTGTTCCTCCCACTTCCTCAGGTTGGGAATAATATAGCCTAGGTGAATATGCACAGAATGTCAGCAAATTCCCTAAAGAGTCCAAAATAAATCTGAAAGTTCTGGATCCTATTTGACAGGTTGCACATCAAAATTTCAATCATGCATCCCCTGAATAAGTTAGATGAAATAGCTAACTTTTGTAATCACAGGCTTCCATCTTAGTTGTCTTACTTGGCACTGGAAAATTGTCTAGAGCCCTGCTGCTAATATAAAGCAACTGTATAGTAACATTTATCACAATATGCCTGTTTGTCCATATTGCCCAGCTCTGACACTTCCCTCACAATTTTTTTAACATCATTTATTGCGATTTTATCATTAACACAATGTTTTGTTGTTCAATGGTATCGCTATATGGATTTTTGTCCATATCGCCTATCTCTAGCACGCGCACACACACACACACACACACACACACACACACATACACACACACACACACACACACACACACACACACACACACACACACACACACACACACACACACACACACACACATACACATACACATACACATACACATACACATACACATGCACATACACATACACATACACATACACACAGCTCCAGCTTGGTTTGTTTGACTGCATCTGGTTGGCTGTGTTTGTCGTAGGTCATTAATAGCAAGGGAGGCCTATGTTGGGTTCCACATAGCTTTCTTTTTTGTTTGGATCATCAAATCAAATCTAATTTTATTGGTCACATACACGTGTTTAGCAGATGTTATTGCTGGTGTAGCGAAATGCTTGTGCTTCTACGTAGTTCCGACAGCGCAAAAATATCTAACAAGTAAACTTTCCACCTTTTCCACTGCTGTCCCATCGATGTGGATGAGGGATGCTCCCTCTGCTGTTTCCTGAAGTCCACGATCATTTTGTTGACGTTGAATGAGAGGTTATTTTCCTGACACCACACTCCCAGAGACCTCACGTCCTCCCTGTAGGCTGTCTCGTCATTGTTAGTAATCAAGCCGTTGTGTCGTCTGCAAACTTGATTATTGAGTTGGATCAGTGTTGAGGATCAGCAGAGTGGAGAGGTTGTTTCCTACCTTCACCACCTGGGGGCGGCCCGTGAGGAAGTCAAGGACAGGGCAGGTTACCGACCAAAAGCCTCGAGCTTAATGATGTGCTTGGAGGGTACAATGGTGTTGAATGCTGAGCTATAACCAATGAACAGCATTTTTACATAGGTGTTCCTGTTGTCCAGATGGGATAGGCCAGTGTGCGGTGTGATGGCAATTGCATTGTCTGTGGACCTATTGGGGAGGTAAGCAAATTGAAGTGGGTCTAACGTGACAGGTAAGGTGGAGGTGATATGATCCTTGACAAGTCTCTCAAAGCACTTCATGGTGACAGAAGTGAGTGCTACGGGGCGATAGTCATTTAGTTCAGTTACATTTGCATTCTTGGGAATTGGAACAATGGCCATCTTGAAGCATGTGGGGACAACAGACTGGGATAGGAAGATATTGAATATGTCCGTAAACACACCAGCCAGCTGGTCTGCACATGCTCTGAGGACGCGGCTAAGGACGTCGTCTGGAACGGCAGCCTTGCGAGGGTTAACAAGTTTAAATGTCTTACTCATGTCGGCCACAGAGAGAGCCCACAGTCCTTGGTAGCTGGCCAGGTCGGTGGCACTGTGTTATCCTCAATGCTGGCGAAGAACGTGTTTAGCGTGTCTGGAAGCAAGACGTTGGTGTCCGGCGACATGGCTGGTTTTCTTTCTGTAATCCGTGATTGTCTGTAGACCCTGCCACATTCGTCTCGCGTCTGAGCCAAATAGCGACCCCACTTTGTCTCGATAGAGATGTGTGTAGACTTTGTGTGTATTTGTGTGCCCGAGCCCATGTGTGTGTTTACATTTGTGCATGCGTGTGTGCCCGCGTGTCCACATGTGTGTCTTTGCACGTGCGTGTGTGTGATAGGTATCGTAGCTGACTGGCTCGCCTCTCTCCCTCAGTTGTTTAAACTGCAATCAAAAATGGGAAACATGTCATTAGTATCACATTCCTGCTTTGAGATTTTTTTCCCTCCTCTCCCTCCTCATCCTCTCCCTGAGATGGAGGTCCAGTAACCATAAACAGGATCTTCCTGGGCCTGGCTGCCAACAACAGGATGTTTGGACGTGCTGTAATTGACCCTCCATGAAGTATTAGTGGAAAGAGGAGGATGATAAAAACCTATCTGTTTTCACTAGAGAAAACCTTCCTCATGCGCGCACACGCTCTCACACACACACACGCACACACACGTGTGCTCGCTCACACACACGCACTAACACCTTTTATATGGCTCCAGGATTGTCGTATTTGATCTCTCGTTTGCTAAGCTGAGTGGAGGAGAGGCAACCTACTACATTATAAATATGTCTCATGTGTCATGACCATAAGAGTTAGAGGATGGGAAGAGGTCAAGAGGATGTAGTGGGTCTGGGTAGGATGGTGCAATGACACAAGATGAACACTAGATGGGGCTAGTTACTTTTACAAAGACATCACCTCCCATTAGTTGTCTGCTACAAGTTAGTCACCAAGCTAGGATCAGCTAATCCTTTCCAAATACTCTTTAACCATTAGTGGAATTGAAGGTAACACTGACAGTTGATTAGTGTCTAGGGGCAAATTCACACTACTCCTGCCTGGTCTTCCCACAATAAGTTTTCAAAATAAAAACATTTTAGGGTGTCTGAGGAGTAAATATAAACGTATTTTGACCTGTTGAAATAAAGTTTAGGGGTAGATTTTGGGATTCCTTTCTCTGCAAGTTGAACGAGAGGATTAGTCAAATCAATGGTGCCAACTAAACTGACTTTTTGGGATATAAAGAAAGATTTTATCTAACAAAAAGACACTACATGTTATAGCTGGGACCCTTTGGATGACAATTCAGAAGAAGATTTTCAAAAAGTAAGTGAATATTTTATCATTATATGTATGAAACCTGTGCCAGTGGAAAAATAATTTAATGTGGGGTGCCGTCCTCAAACAATCGCATGGCATGTTTTTGTAAATTGGACAGTGCAGTTAGATTAACAAGCATTTCAGTTTTCAGCCGATATAAGACAATTATATGAACATAAATGCTTAAAATCCATAATATTTATGATTATTCATTTGAATTGTGGGCCCTCCAGTTTCACCGGAAGTTGCCCCTCTAGCGGGACCACTAGCCCTGAGAAGTTCATGACTGATGTCTTAAGATGTTGCTTCAATATATCCACAGAATTTTTCTTCCTCATGATGTAATCTATTTTGTGAAGTACACCAGTCCCTCCTGCACCAAAGCACCCCACAACATGATGCTGCCACCCCCGTGCTTCATGGTGTGGGATGGTGTTTTTTGGGTTGCAAGCCTCCCCTTTTTTCCTCCAAACATAACGATGGTCATTATAGCCAAGCAGTTCCATTTTTGTTTCATCAGACCAGAGGACAGTTCTCCAAAAAGTACAATATTTGTCCCCATGTGCAGTTACAAACCGTAGTTTTTATGGCGGTTTTAGAGCAGTGGCTTCTTCCTTCCTGAGCGGCCTTTTCAGGTTATGTCGATATAGGACTCGTTTTACTGTGGATATAGATACTTTTGTACCTGTTTCCTCCAGCATCTTCACAAGGTCCTTTGCTGTTGTTCTTGCTTTGATTTGCACTTTTCACACCAATGCACATTCATCTCTAGGAAACAGAACGCGTCTCCTTCCTGAGCGGTATGGTGACTGTGTGGTCCCATGGTGTTTATACTTGCGTCTTATTGTTTGTACAGATGAATGTGGTACCTTCAGGCATTTGGAAATTGCTCCCAAGAATGAACCAGACTTGGGGTCTTGGCTGGGGTCTTGGCTGATTTAGTTTGATTTTCCCATGATGTCAAGCAAAGAGGCACTGAGTTTGAAGGTAGGCCTTGAAACACATCCACAGGTACACCTCCAATTGACTCAAATGATGTCAATTAGCCTAACAGAAGCTTCTAAATCCTTGACATTATTTTCTGGAATTTTCCAAGCTGTTTAAAGATACAGTCAACTTAGCGTATGTAAACTTCTGACCCATTGGAATTGTGCTACAGTGAATTATAAGTGAAATAATCTGTCTGTAAACAATTGTTGAAAAAATGACTTGTTTTATGCACAAAGTAGATATCCTAAATTACTTGCCAAAACTATAGTTTGTTAGTAAGAAATGTGTGGATGGTTGAAAAACAAGTTTTAATGACTCAACTAAGTGTATGTAAACTTCCGACTTCAACTGTATTTGAATGTTTGTATCAAATTTTAATCAGGTTTTTAGGGCGGCGCTATAGTTATTTTCAGATGTAAATGGCAGCTGTCATGGCTTTTGAGAGTCATGATTGCTTGCAGTGATGACGCAAAAAAATGATGCAATCAGTTGTACAAATAACTAGGTATCCCCCTTATCCTGTCACTGTCCCTTTCTTGTTTTTAATCTGTGATGGAAGCGCTACACCTGGTTCAGAGAAGATGTACAGTGCCTTGCACAAGTATTCATCCCCCTTGGCATTTTTCCTTTTTGTTGCATTACAACCTGTAATTTAAATTGATTTTTATTTGGATTTCATGTAATGGATTAACACAAAATAGTCAAAATTGTTGAAGTGAAATGAAAAAAAAATATTGTTTAAAAAAATCACAACAATAAAAAACAGAAAAGTGGTGTGTGCATATGTATTCACCCTCTTTGCTATGAAGCCCCTAAATAAGATCTGTTGCTACCAATTACCTTCAGAAGTCACACAAATAAAGTCCACCTGCAATCTAAGTGTCACATGATCTGTCACATGATCTCAATATAAATAAACCTGTTCTGAAAGGCCCCATTGTCTGCAACACCACTAAGCAAGGGGCACCACCAAGCAAGCGACACCATGAAGATCAAGGAGCTCTCCAAACAAGTCAGGGACAAAATTGTGGAGAAGTACAGATCAGGGTTGGTTAATAAAAAAATATTCGATACTTTGAACATCTCACGGAGCACCATTAAATCCATTATAAAAATAATGGAAAGAATATGGCACCACAACAAACCTGCCAAGAGAGGGCCGCCCACCAAAACTCACGGACCAGGCAAGGAGGGCATTCATCAGAGAGGCAACAAAGAGACCAAAGATGACCCTGAAGGAGCTGCAAAGCTCCACAGCGGAGATTGGAGTATCCATCCAAAGGACCACTTTAAGCCGTACACTCCACAGAGCTGGGCTTTACGGAAGAGTGTCCAGAAAAAAGCCATTGCTTAAAGAAAAAAATGAGCAAACACATTTGGTGTTTGTCAAAAGGCATGTGGGAGACTCCCCAAACATATGGAAGAAGGTAGCTTTTTGGCCATCAAGAAAAACGCTATGTCTGGTGCAAACCCAACACCTCTCATCACCCCGAGAACACTATCCCCACAGTGAAGCATGGTGGTGGCAGCATCATGCTGTGGGGATATTTTTCATCGGCAGGGACTGGGAAACTGGTCAGATTTCAAGGAATGATGAATGGCGCTAAATACAAGGAAATTCTTAAGGGAAACCTGTTTCAGTCTTCCAGAGATTTGAGACTGGGACGGAGGTTCGCCTTCCAGCAGGACAATGACCCTAAGCATACTGCTAAAGCAACACTCGAGTGGTTTAAGTGGACACATTTAAATGTCTTGGAATGGCCTAGTCAAAGCCCAGACCTCAATCCAATTGAGAATCTGTGGTGTGACTTAGATTGCTGTACACCGACGGAACCCATCCAACTGGAAGGAGCTGGAGAAGTTTTGCCTTGAAGAATGGGCAAAAATCCCAGTGGATAGATGTGCCAAGCTTATAGAGACATACCCCAAGAGACTTGCAGCTGTAATTGCTGCAAAAGGTGGCTCTACAAAGTATTGACTTTGGGGGGGTGAATAGTTATACACGCTCAAGTTTTCAGTTTTTTTGTCTTCTTGTTTGTTTCACAAATATTTTGCATCTTCAAAGTGGTAGGCATGTTGTGTAAATGAAATGATACAAACCCCCCAAAATCTATTTTAGTTCCAGGTTGAAATACTTTCGCAAGCCACTGTATGGCACAAAATGAGTTGCATTATGTGTGTTGTATGTTACGTCATGACACAATTTACATCATGACACAATTTAACGTACTTCGTCAGAGGGGTCAGTTTTGTCAACTTTTCTCCATTGCCATGTCAATCAACGCTTGAATAGAAACATACTTCACACCTCAGATTATGATGCCAACACTACAGTCCCATTAGTTTTCATTGCAGCCTCGTTGAATGCCACGGTTGTGGCAAATTTGTACGAATGGGGTTAGTCAACAGTAGTGAGTATTGCAACAGAGGACAGGCGATTTTTAAGCGCTACGCCCTTTAGCACTCAGCAGTCCCGTTCTGTGATCTTGTGTGGCCCACCACTTCGTGGCTGAGCCGTTAATTCTTCTAGATGTTGTCACTTCACAATAACAGCCTTCACAGCTGACTGATGCAGCTCTAGCAGGGCAGAAATTTGACAAACTGACTTGTTGAAAGTCAGCTCTTCAGTAAGGCCATTCTACTGCCAATGTTTGTCTATGAAGATTGCCTGGCTGTGTGCTCGACTTTATACCCCTGTCAGAAAAGTGTGTCTGAAATAACCAAATCCACTAATTTGAAGGGGTGTCCACATACTTTGGATAATGTAGTGTACATTTATCCGTGTGTACAGGCAGGCCATTTCTGATATTTTACCACGTTTGTGTTTGTGCATGTTTCAGCCAAAAGCTCCAAGCATGACTCCATATTCTTAATAGTGAACGATACCTTCAGGTGAGCCATACAGACGCTTCATTCTGAAAAGTGAATAAAGTAGATGTACAATACTCCTACTGTAAACAATTTGATTACTCTCTGGTAGGTACAAGTGAGCGCTGTGTGTGTTGAGCACTGTGTGTGTGTCTTTCCCCTGGTACAGGTTGTTTGACCTGCTCTGCTCTCTCCCGCTCTGTCCTGTTCTGCTCTGTTCTGCTCTACTCTGCTCTGTCCTGCTCTGCTCAGTCCTGCTCTGTACTGCTCTGTCCTGCTCTACTCTGCTCTGTCCTGTTCTGCTCTGTCCTGCTCTGTTCTGTCCTGCTCTGCTATGTCCTGCTCTGCTCAGTCCTTCTCTGCGCAGTCCTGCTCTGCTCAGTCCTGCTCTGTCCTGCTCTGCTTTTTCCTGCACTTCTCTGTCCTGTCCTGCTCAGCTCTGTCCTGCTCTGCTCTGTCCTGCTCTGCTCTGCCCTGCTCTGCTCTGCTCTGCTCTGTCCTGCTCTGCTCTGCTCTGCTCTGTCCTGCTCTGCTCTGCTCTGTCCTGTTCTGCTCTGTCCTGTTCTGCTCTGTCCTTCTCTGCTCAGTCCTGCTCTGCTCAGTCCTGCTCTGTACTGCTCTGTCCTGCTCTACTCTGCTCTGTCCTGTTCTGCTCTGTCCTGCTCTGTTCTGTCCTGCTCTGCTATGTCCTGCTCTGCTCAGTCCTTCTCTGCGTAGTCCTGCTCTGCTCAGTCCTGCTCTGTCCTGCTCTGCTTTTTCCTGCACTTCTCTGTCCTGTCCTGCTCAGCTCTGTCCTGCTCTGCTATGTCCTGCTCTGCTCAGTCCTTCTCTGCTCAGTCCTGCTCTGCTCAGTCCTGCTCTGTCCTGCTCTGCTTTTTCCTGCACTTCTCTGTCCTGTCCTGCTCAGCTCTGTCCTGCTCTGCTCTGTCCTGCTCTGCTCTGTCCTGCTCTGCTCTGCTCTGTCCTGTTCTGCTCTGTCCTGCTCTGTTCTGTCTTCCTCTGCTCTGCTCTGTCCTGCTCTGCTCTGTCCTGCTCTGCTCTGTCCTGCTCTGCTCTGCTCTGCTCTGTCCTGCTCTGCTCTGTCCTGCTCTACTCTTCTCTGTCCTGTTCTGCTCTGTCCTGCTCTGTTCTGTCCTGCTCTGTTCTGTCCTGCTCTGCTATGTCCTGCTCTGCTCAGTCCTTCTCTGCTCAGTCCTGCTCTGCTCAGTCCTGCTCTGTCCTGCTCTGCTTTTTCCTGCACTTCTCTGTCCTGTCCTGTCCTGCTCTGTCCTGCTTTGCTCTGTCCTGCTCTGGTCTGCTCTGTCCTGCTCTGCTCTGTCCTGCTCTGCTCTGCTCTGCTCTGTCCTGCTCTGCTCTGCTCTGTCCTGCTCTGCTCTGTCCTGCTCTGCTCTGCTCGGTCCTGCTCTGTCCTGCTCTGCTCTGTCCTGCTCTTCTCTGTCCTGTTCTGCTCTACTCTTCTCTGTCCTGCTCTGATCTGTCCGGCTCTGCTCTGTTCTGTCCTGCTATATCCTGCTCTGTGATAATCTGCTCTGTTCTGCTCTGCTCTGCTCTGTCCTGTCCTGCTCTGCTCTGCTCTGTTCTGCTCTGACCTGCTCTGCTCTGTCCTGCTGTGTCCTGCTCTTTTCCGCTCTGTTCCGCTCTGTCCTGCTCTGTCCTGCTCTGCTCTGTCCTGCCCTGTGCTAATCTGCTTTGTCCTGCTCTGGTCTGTCCTGCTCTGCTCTGTCCTGTTCTGCTCTGCTCTGCTCTGTCCTGCTCTGCTCAGCTCTGTCCTGCTCTGTCCTGTTCTGCTCTGCTCTGTCGTGTTCTACTCTGTCCTGCTTTCCTGCTCTGCTCTGCTTTTTCCTGCTCTGTCCTGCTCTGTGCTAATCTGCTCTGTCCTGCTCTGTGCTAATCTGCTCTGTCCTGCTCTGCTCTGTTCTTTCCTGCTCTGCTCTGCTCTGCCCTGTCCTGCTCTGCTCTGCTCTGTCCTGTTCTTCTCTGTCTTGTTTTGCTCTGCTCTGCTCTGTCCTGCTCTGCTCAGCTCTGTCCTGCTCTGTCCAGCTCTGCTCTGTCCTGTTCTTCTCTGTCTTGTTTTGTTCTGCTCTGCTCTGTCCTGCTCTGCTCTGTCCTTTCCTGCTCTGCTCTGCTCTGTTCTGCTCTGCTCTGCTCTGTTCTTTCCTGCTCTGCTCTGTCCTGTTCTTCTCTGTCTTGTTTTGTTCTGCTCTGCTCTGTTCTGCCCTGCTCTGTCCTTTCCTGCTCTGCTCTGCTCTGTTCTGCTCTGCTCTGTCCTGCTCTGCTCTGCTCTGTTCTGTCCTGTCCTGTCCTGCTCTGCTCTGCTCTGCTCTGTCCTTTCCTGCTCTGCTCTGCTCTGTCCTTTCCTGCTCTGCTCTGCTCTGTTCTGCTCTGCTCTGTCCTGCTCTGCTCTGCTCTGTCCTGCTCTGCTCTGCTCTGCTCTGCTCTGCTCTGCTCTGTCCTGTCCTGTCCTGCTCTGCTCTGTCCTGTCCTGCTCTGCTCTGTCCTGCTCTGCTCTGTCCTGCTCTGCTTTGTCCTGTCCTGCTCTTTCCTGCTCTGTCCTGCTCTGCTCTGCAGCCTCAGGTACAGTAATCATAGAAGCAGAATCAATAGAATAGCCATGGAAACTCCAATTGGACTGGGAAACTCATGGGTGCATAGGAAGATACAACACTTACAGGTAGCCTCATCCAGCAGAAGACGCACGCACACACACACACTAAATCCCTTACCCTTATCGTCTACAGATCATGAGGTAGAACTGTACAGCCACACCTCCAGTTATAAGGGACCTCCATCAATACTGTCCACAGTGGTAGTTAGTTCTCTAGCAGTGGGAACAGGGCTGGGAATCAGATGCCTGTGTTCCGGTTGGAGTGTACAGATGTGATTTTGAGATGTGTTACCAACTCCACTAGAGGGCACTGTAACACATTCTGTATATGTTAGGCTTGCTTTTCTGTTGCCTCAACTGGAAGGAAAGAAGATACCTAATCAGTTGCTGAATTAATTCAGCCCAAATGTGTCATCCACATTTAACCCAACTCCTCTGAATCAGAGAGGTGTGGGGGGCTTCCTGAATCAAAATCCACATCATGTGTGTATGTATGTGTTGTTTCATGAGTGTGTGTCCTTTGAAGATCTTTCAAACACACATCCCAGAGCTTACTAATGACCCATCCAGCAAATTCAAGTTTATCATTTTAAAAGGCTAATTGATCATTAAAAAAAACATTTTGCAATTGTGTTAGCACAGCAGAAAAAAAAGAAGAAGCAATAAAGAAGCAATAAAACATCTTTAGACTAGTTGAGTATCTGGAGAACTGGACAGAGGAACTCTGCTTAGAAGGCCAGCATCCCGGAGTCGCCTCTTCACTGTTGACGTTGAGACTGGTGTTTTGCGGGTGCTATTTAATGAAGCTGCCAGTTGAGGACTTGTGAGGCGTCTGTTTCTCAAACTAGACACTCTAATGTACTTGTCTTCTTGCTCAGTTGTGCATGTTGTCTTCAGCACCTCAGCTCTGTTTTCTTTAGTCTGCTGCTAACATGTTGGTTTGCAGGATATTTTCCCAACTGAGTCAGAACACACTACGCTTGGTGTGTGGTTTGGTTTCACAGGATTAGTAAAGCCTGTTAGCTAGGTAGCAGAGAGGGAGAATATTGCTGTGAGAAAGAGAGGGAGGAGAGAGAGAGAGAGAGAGAGAGAGAGAGAGAGAGAGAGAGTGGCCTAGCCAATGGATTGATAGAAAGCAGTAGCGGAGAGAGAAAGGAAGAAAGAGAGGCAGCACTGAGAATAGAGAGATGGTAATCCAGTCTGGGGATTGGAACGGCTGACTTGCTGCCCACCAGCTGTGGCTTCAAACTACACCCCTTATCCAGACCGCTCCATTCTGGAACGCCATGCGGAATTCCCAGCCGTTCCCAGCCAGCGGTGGGAAAGAGTTTTCGGAACAGAGACACAGCTGCCAGGGGCTTCTGAGGGGTGTGTTTAAAAGTTATGAAGCGGAAGGCAGGAAGAGAGGGAATCTAATGATGGAATTAAGGACATTTGAGAGAGATTATTGTCCTGACTCTTATCTAAAACTCTGTCTAGTGCAGCTGTCTGAACTCTAGTGTCTTACCAATCTCTTTCTAACCGCACCTCCCTTTCTCTCCCCTCTCTCTCTGTTTCCCTCTATTTTACAATCTACTCTCTCTCGCCTTTCATTCTCGCATTGTCTTACTTATCTTTTTCCATATCTTCCTCTGTCATCTCTCTCTAAAAGTGTCTTTCCCTTTTCTCAACCATGCCTTTTCTCTTCCTGCCTTCTCTCTATCTCTCAGATAAAAGTTGGGTGCTAGTTTAATTAGTTGTGTGTGTGTGTGTAAGCGTTGTCCTCCCGTCCTCCAGGGGTCAGTGTGGGGTGTTTGAGGCCTGGTTCCTGTTGGTGCAGTGTGCTGACTGGGTGGAGGTGGCCAGCGAGCTACTGGTCTCAGCCAGAACCCAGGACTGTGGCCCTCTGCTGTGGCTCTTAACCTTCTACCACCAGCCAACAGGGGACACCACAGGACACAGCAGTTGCTGTGTACTGGCTGGCTGGATAGAGACGTTCAGTGCGTCCCCATGCTCCACACAGTGTGCACTTACACACTCCCTGTCATGGATTTGAAAGCATATGATTGGTGTGAGCATTGGCTGGCGGGAGTTTCTACCATTGTTAAACCCATGTGAGAACATGTGAAGAAGGTATGGCTTGGTGGTTAAGTGAAGGAGGTGAAGGAGACTGATACGGTATTGATCCCACTCTTGAGGGTGTTTGTGTTTCATCCCTTCCTTCCTGGGTATCATCTCTCCCTCCCAGCCTGGGGTTCATCCCTTTCTGCCTGGGTTTCATCTCTCCCTCCCTGCCTGGGTTTCATCTCTCCCTGCCTGGGTTTCATCCCTCCCTGCCTGGGTTTCATCTCTCCCTCCCTGCCTGGGTTTCATCCCTCCCTCCCTGCCTGGGTTTCATCTCTCCCTCCCTGCCTGGGTTTCATCTCTCCCTCCCTTCCTGGGTTTCATCTCTCCCTCCCTGCCTGGGTTTCATCTCTCCCTCCCTGCCTGGGTTTCATCTATCCCTCCCTGCCTGGGTTTCATCCCTCCCTCCCTGCCTGGGTTTCATCTCTCCCTCCCTGCCTGGGTTTCATCTCTCCCTCCCTGCCTGGGTTTCATCTCTCCCTCCCTGCCTGGGTTTCATCTCTCCCTCCCTGCCTGGGTTTCATCTCTCCCTCCCTGCCTGGGTTTCATCTCTCCCTCCCTGCCTGGGTTTTTCAGGGAGGGATGAAGAGAGAGAGAGAGAGAGAGAGAGACTCTGAGGCCATTTTTTCCCCTCCCATCCATCCCTCGTCTTGAAAAACTACAAGACTTGTATGATGAGAATGAATCTGCAGTGTTGTCAACTTTGCTTATTTTTTTCTACTCTAGTTTCCGGCAGAAGGTAGTTTACTTTCTTTCTTTCTCCAGGTGGCAGCCAGAGAAGTCTGGGATCACCTCAGGTCAGCCTTCCTGTTCTCAGCTCCTCCCCTTCCTGCTGACTGACTGCAGTCATTGGCCGAGCTGATGTCAGCCTGCTACCAGTAGCCGCCTCTGGCCTAGCTATTGATCGTCAGCCTCCTGGTAGACTTTGCAGTTTTCTCCCACAGTGGTGCAAGGGAGATAGTCTACAGGGAGAGCTCTTCCTTCAGGAACACACACATACACAGACATACACTACAAAACACCTGTTTTTTCTCTCTATCCCTCTATACACATGATGGCATCACCTATATGTGAACACATTTTCTGCCTTGTATTATATACCTTAACGCTTGTGTGTGTGATGTGTGTGTTTCAGGTAGTGCTGGTCCGTGAAGCAGTGTCTTCACAATGGTTGAGCTCAGACTAAACAGAGTGAGATCTTCCTCCAGCCTCACTGACAGAGTTCATCCAATGACCATGGTTCTTCAGGAAAAACTCACACACATGGTATAACACAACTCACACACATGGTATAACACAACTCACACACATGGTACAACACGATACACACACACTCACACACATGGTACAATACAAAACACACACATGGTACGACACACTCACACACGATACAACACATACACACACGGTACAACACAACACACACACACTCACACACACGGTACAACACGACACCCACTCACACACATGGTACGACACAGACACTCTCACACAAATGGTTCCACACGACACACACACACACACTCACAGCCGCTATACAGCGATAGGACGCACACACAGCTGTGCTAGGCTGCTCCACCAACCAGACACTATGACTCTGACAAGAGTTGTAACTGTTTTCACGGCGTGCATTAACTGTAAACACTGAGGCCGTTCCCGTTTTAAGTTACAACTTCAGACAGTGTCCAATATGCTATTGTGGCTATTTGAGCATAATGTAGTCCTGTCAGAGTGACCTATCAACAAAACCAGTGGAGCAAATACCATCATATTTCCCCATACATATAGCTGTTAACTTCTATGATATTTCCTACAATAGTCAATATGTGGTGTTCAATGTAGACCTACATTCCATCCAACTTTAACAAAATATTATGCATGGCTTGACATGAGCCATTTTAGGAATTATGTTTTCCCGAAAGCTCAAATCCGTTTAGAAATATGTAATACAATTGGCCAAATAGCTGATGTGTTTAACCTAACGTAGCAGTCGCAAAAAAGGAAGGCCTGGAACTAGATCCCCTACTACATACTGGTCTTGACGGGAAGAAAAATAACTCCAATCCAGGAAATGTGGAGGGGGAGGAGTTAATATGGAGCGTCGTCTTGTTATCGTCCCAAAGAGGAAGTCACATCACAGGCTTTCTTTCCATGTCCCATGAAAACCTGAACATCCATTTTTTGGTGACTCGGCGGAGGGTACATTGTGTTATATAATACAAGAAGCAAGAAACCACTTTAAAAAATGTTGTGTTAATTGTTAGCATTATTATTACCATATAGAGAATCATACAAAAATGTATTCTACCCTCTGCGTATTGGCTTATTTGCATATTCAAGCCTGTCTCAAAATAGGACACTGCCCCTTTAAGACAAAAAAGCTCTATTGACTCGCTTTTCAGGGACAGATAGATATGTCAAAGTTTTGTGATTTTGTAGGAAGGAATCACTCTCCTATTGCTGACCCAAATTTGCTATAACTGGCCTAGTAACTCACTAACTAGCAAAGAATATCAACAAATGTGCACACATTGCTAATTTCTATATCGAACTATTAGCAGCTCCAAGTTGGTTTGATTTTGTGGTCTCAAACCAGTGAGTTTATAACAACTCTTCATCAAATCATCAAATCAAATCAAATTTATTTATATAGCCCTTCGTACATCAGCTGATATCTCAAAGTGCTGTACAGAAACCCAGCCTAAAACCCCAAACAGCAAGCAATGCAGGTGTAGAAGCACGGTGGCTAGGATAAACTCCCTAGAAAGGCCAAAACCTAGGAAGAAACCTAGAGAGGAACCAGGCTATGTGGGGTGGCCAGTCCTCTTCTGGCTGTGCCAGATGGAGATTATAACAGAACATGGCCAAGATGTTCAAATGTTCATAAATGACCAGCATGGTCCAATAATAATAAGGCACATCAACAATGTGGGACATTTTTTATTATTGACAATGCAAGAGATGGGAATGTTGTTCTGTTGTCATATAATTGCGACATTTAATATCAATATAGCATTATAAATAGTTTTCCAGATTGTATTTTGGAGATGATTTTTCACAATGCGAATATTGGGTGGTAACTGAGAGAACCTGTTTGGGTCCTGAGGCAAAACCAGTGGCTACTCTGATCTAGGCTACACTCCGACCATGGCTGATGGAAAAACAGCTCATGCCTGTGAAATAGAACAAGGCTACTCTGATGCGCTCCTCAGACTACAACAAAATCACCAACTCTGGCTTGAAGTTAGATTTGGTTTGATTCATTGAAAGGGACTGTAATTATGTTGATTCAATCCCAATGAACACAGTAGAGTGAAAATATTATCTGTTTTAAGCCAGGAAAGATAGTGTACATTTTAGTGAAGTTCAATCTTGTGTGTTTCTGCACGTAACTTCTCCAGGAGCTGCGTGGCCAGGCTGGCACGCAGCTTAGCGGGAACATTGACCAAGACACACTTTTAGCCACGCAAGGGCAACAAGTCATAAAACGTGTCCTAACCTTTCCACCCATATAACTGTCTCACAACACATTCCTCACATTATACACACATGGAGAAGCATCATTTGTGTGTTGAAGAGAATGACATGGAACACTTGTTATGGACTCAATGTTTACTGACAGAATGTCTCTACACCAACTATACTGGATGGTATTGAATACAAACCATGATAACCCTTCAACTCTGATTATGAATATGTACATATTTCAAATGTGTTAATACAATCTGAGTAATGGTCTGTAAACTGATCATTGTGGTTGTTAGATTCTGTACATTGGCTGACTTAAAGATGCAGTCCGGGATCTTGAGCACAACAAATATCTTAACATATTGTACAAATTGAATTTGTAACATACAGAGCCTTTGGAAAGTATTCCGACCCGTTGACATTTTCCACATTTTGTTACAGTGCAGCCTTGTTCTAAAATTGATTTAAAATAAAATACTCAGCAATCTACACACAATACCCCATAATGACAAAGCAAAAACTGTTTACAAATAACAAACAGAAATATTACATTTACATAAGTATTCAGACCCTTTACTCAGTACTTTGTTGAAGCACCTTTGGCAGCGATTACAGTCTCAAGTCTTCTTGGGTTTGATGCTACAAACTTTCTCCCATTCTTCTCTGCAGTTCCTCTCAAGCTCTGTTAGGTTGGATGGGGAGCGTTGCTACACAGGTCTCTCCAGAGATGTTGGATCTGGTTCAAGTCCGGGCCCTGGATGGACCACTCAAGGACATTCAGAGACTTGTTCCGAAGCCACTCCTGCCTTGTCTTGGCTGTGTGCTTAGTGTCATTTCCCTGTTGGAAGGTGAACCTTCACCCAAGTCTGAGGACCTGAGCGCTCTGAAGCAGGTTTTCATCAAGGATCTCTCTGTACTTTGCTCCGTTCATATTTTGCTTGATCCTGACTAGTCTCCCAGTCCCTGCCACTGATAAACATCCCCACAGCATAATGCTGCCACCATCATGCTTCACCGTAGGGATGGTGCCAGGTTTCCTCCCGACGTGACGCTTGGCATTCAGGCCAAAGAGTTGAATCTTGGTTTCATCAGACCAGAGAATCTTGCTTCTCATTGTCTGAGAGTCTTTAGGTGCCCTTTGACAAACTCCAAGCAGGCTGGCATTTGCCTTTTACTGAGACTTGCTTCCGTCTGGCCACACTACCATAAAGGCCTGATTGGTGGAGTGCTGCAGAGATGGTTGTCCTTCTGGAAGGTTCTCCCATCTCCACAGAGGAAATCTAGAGCTCTGTCAGAGTGACCATCGGGTTCTTGGTCACCTCCCTGACCAATACACTTCTCCCCCAATTTCTCAATTTGGCCGGGTCGCCAGCTCTAGGAAGAGTCTAGGTTGTTCCAAACTTCTTCCATTTAAGAATGATGGTGGCCACTGTGTTCTTGGGGACCTTCAATGCTGCATACATTTTTTGGTACCCTTCCCCAGCTCTGTGCCTCGCCACAATCCTGTCTCTGAGCTCTACGGACAATTCCTTCGACCTCATGGCTTGGTTTTCACTCTGACATGCACTGTGAACTGTGGGACCTTGAATTGACAGATGTGTGCCTTTCCAAATCATGTCCAGTCAATTAAATTTACCACAGGTGGACTCCATTCAAGTTGTAGAAACATCTCAAGGACGATCAATGGAAACAGGACACACCTGAGCTCAATATCGAGTCTCATAGCAAAGTGTCTGAATATAAGGTATTTAAGTTGTATTTTTTATATATTTGCAAAGGTTTCTAAAAACCTGTTTTTGCTTTGTCATTATGGGGTATTGTGTGTAGATGGCTGAGGATTTGTATTTATTTGATCCATTTTAGAATAAGGCTGTACCGTAACAAAATGTGGAAAAAGTAATTTGGTCTGAATACTTTCAAAGGCAATGTATCGCACGAATTGCCCCAAAAGATGTTGTTGCAAGAGGTAACATATCATACAAAATGGATAACATAGTACACAATTGGATAACGTAGTACACAAGAAAATGTGTGCCGTTTTGCCTATGTGAGTACCACTCAAAACTACTGGCTGAAATTATACAGTTCCGTAACATCCCTTTTGGGCAAAACAATTAAATGATATGTTAAAACAATAAGTATATGTGTGTATATTGTATAACTGTGGTGTACACTGAAATACATTATCGTCTATAATTTCATTTAAAAAAGATGTGCATTGTTTTACAATGTTTTTTATTGACAGATCCACTGGTCCCCATGATCAAGTGTAGAAAATATTTCCTGTCTAATTTCCTGAGGAAAATAAATGTCTTGTCAACCTAGCCAGCACTTTATTAAAAAGACCACATTTCATGTTTACAAATTCCAGAAGAATACGATTTCTCTTTGATTCCTATATTTTTGAGAACCCTTGATTACAGAGTTAGAGTTAGCGAGGTAATGTTAATAGTATGAAAACCTGTTTCCTGGTGGTATTTCCAGTGTAAACTCTTAGAGCAGATCCCAGCCACAGACTAAACACACTAAGGGAATTTACAATGATGGTCTGGCTTTACACACTCTGGTTTGTCTTTCTCCCTGTACTATCTGGGTCAATCCACAAAAGTATTCCCTTTTGCATCCCTTTGACATTTTAAGTAGAAATTGTGCACCAATTTAGAATTTTAAAAGCAAGTTATATTAAATGAAGTACCCTTTAATATAGACCACATGTCAACTGAAATAAATCTGTTTTTTTAGTTTGCTAAAGTGACAAAATGCTGAATTCTGGCATGTTCCTCTGTGGAGTTGAATATTGTAACCCGCTTAACCCCAAAGTTCCTCCACGTTTTCACCATCATTGAAAAGCTCGCATTCACGTGAAATCGGAGTTATCGGAAAATCCTAGTTCCGCCTGAAAAAATATAGTTGCCGAGTTGTGACGTTTCACCACTTACCTTTTCAACCAAAAGATTGCAACCTTAAAAATATGGATCATTTAGCTAATTTGACCATATCATCAATGTTAAGCAAGCTAGCTAACCTTATAATTAATAACAGTATCAAGCTAGCTAACCTTATAATTAATAACAGTATCAAGCTAGCTAACCTTATAATTAATAACAGTATCAAGCTAGCTAAAGTCATATTGGTTGAAGAATTTGTTCTGACAAAAAAGCACATGAATGAAACAAAGTTGACATCACAACTAGGAAATAGGAAGTTCTGACGAGCATGTGAATGCGGCCCTAGTTATTTTGTTGTTTTGAAGAAGTCATTTCTGGAGATTATTTATTTCATGTGATTAGCAATTCATTTTTAAGGGTATTTTTAAAAAAAAGCTTCCATTCCTCCTTTCAGAAGGGGATTTACAGCTGATTTAATATTGAAATCGTCAACCCTGTTACGGTCAACCCTGTTACGGTCAACCCTGTTACGGTCAACCCTGTTACCTTATTTTGCACTTAATAGGTACATACTATTGTATTTTTTTTCATTGAAACTCTTGTGATGGAAAACATATTTTTTATTAAGTTGAACATGTGCTCCTTATGACAGAATGTTAAAATGATGTGAGTACACTACCCAAAAGGGACTCATTTCGTGGAACGACCAATCTGTGTCCCAAAATACCTCACTATTAGGAGCACCCATGGAGAAAAGAAGTGGATAGGTTCTCACTACATAGCTGTGGGCATCCCAATATAATGTACTATACACTCAGTGGACAGTTTATTATGTGCACTACCCTGTTCACGAAAATGTTTTGCCCTCCTACAGACAGTTGAGTCATGTGGCTGTGGCTTGCTATATAAAGCAGACATCAAGGCATTCAGTTACTGTTTGATTGAATGTTAAAATGGGCAAAACGAGTGACCTATGCAACTTTGAGCATGGTATGATCGTCGTTGCCAGGTGCGCCGGTTCCAGTATCTCAGAAACGGCCAGCTTCCTGGGCTTTTCCTACAGAGAATAGGGTGACAAACAAACGTTTCTAATTTTGCCAGAAAGTAATTTTCATTTCAAGTTAAAGTGTACTGTTAGCGAGCTAGCTAACATTAACTGGCTGGCTAGCTAGCTAATGTTATGTGTATGATCTGTGTAGTGATATTATTTGCATTTCAGAGCCATTTGCATTGCTAGTTATAGCCTAATGTTAGCTACGTGCAGATTCATTCAGGGTAGTAACGTTATGAGTTGGGATTAGGGTTCATTCTTTAGCTAGCTAGCTACATGTCTAAACAAAAGACTCCACTATGCAAGTAACTATTTCAATAGAATGTTTTTGATGTCACAGCGACAACTGTCGATAGACGTAGCTGGTAAATTCGCTCTGGCTATCTACTCCGATTTCAGAACACTCTCATCTGAGTGTGCTAGAGAGCAGACGCTCAACACCCTTTGAATATGGCCGGTGTCAGTAAACTTGGCCAAAAAAGCGTACTCACATTTTTTGCAGCAGCACAGTTGCAGTCACCAACGCTCTGGATAACATAAAAACAGCCTAACCAGCTCTGCTAGGGTGAGTAAAATGGTCAGAGTGAGCTGTTCTCTCATTTGTGTCTGGAAGTAGCTAGTCAATGTTAGCCAGTTAGCATGGGTGCTTGACTGCTGATGTTAGGTCAGAACAGTCAAATCAACCCTACTCCTCCGAGATCAAAACGCTCTGAATTTACGAACAGACAATCTGAAAATGCTCTGAGTTTACGAACGCCCAGAGCACACTCTGGCACTCCAGATTCAAATTACAAACACACCCGTACTATAAAACCGCCTTTAGTCTTGACATCTTTGGTTGTTTAGTACATAGCCTCACATGTGAATTCTTAAAGAGATTGGTGGGGCTGAAGCTTAAGAGGGTGTGAACGATGCTGAATGTGTGTAGACATAGAAGAGTTCTCCTGTAGGTACAGTAGCAAAATATTTAAGGGCCATTTTTTCTAAATCGAGGTTACAAGTTTATCAACTTTCAAAGCAGAATTACTTTCCCATTGTTCCTCAAATGTAGTGTATGATATACCATTTTCTGGCTCCTAGTCTCTACTTTTATCCAATGTAAAAAACACAATTTCTAATTTTGCTACATAAGCGAATTGAGCCGGTCGGTCACATATTGGGAATACAGTGTAATTTGGGATGCATCCCCTGACGGTATCAGTCAGGTGTGTTGATGTTTTTGTGTAGCTCTTCGAGGCTGGAGGATGATTCTGATGCCTGTCTGTCTGTCTGACTGTTTGTATGTCTATCTGGTGTTGGTGTGGGCTGGACTCCTGTTCCTGCTGAACTGAGCCAGTCATCCAGTAGTACTGTTATCAGCTCAGTAGGCACAGGAGGCACAGTCCTCTATAGTGCTCTCTTCCTCTTTCTCCTTCTTCCTTCTTCTTCCCCTTCTCCTTCTTCTCAATATTTTGTCATGAAATGTTGTCTTTCTTGCTGAGACGCACCTGCATCTCTGGGAGGCAAGTCTCTTTCATGCTGTTCGAAATATGAATTGAGAACCTATCATCAACAACAATGCAACAGTACTGTATGTCTCACTGAAAGCGGTTAAGTAAGAACAGAAAGTCTAACATAACATGGCTCTGATTTCTCTCAGTTCCATTCATGCATTCAGCTCCATATTAACAACACCAATAACAAGTCAGAGGTGCTGGAGTCTGGCTGGGGAAAGAGTTAGACAGTCCCACACCAGGAATATGGCACCTCACAATAGGCTTATAATAAGATAACAAAGTGAGGTTAACCTAGGATATTAAAGTGAGCAAAGTTAGTTTGACTTCTGGCAATAGAGTGAAAAAAGTTGGGTTTCTCCTTTCTATAAGGTTTTCATTGTGCTTTGATGTGCCCCACTTCCCTCCCATTAGGCTGTAATAAATCAAGCTTAAGATATTGTCACCGATGGTAATTCCTCTCTTTTACAGGCCTTTGATAGTCATTACTCTTTTAACATGCCCTAAATATAGTCCTTTCCAGGCAGACTCCACATGGCCTTCATTTCTAATTCACACATCTGTCCTCGCTTACAACCGCCATTTTGTTTCAGGAAGAAAAGACGACAGCTCTCCACCTACCTCTTCCCGTCCTTCCACTGACCGCACCACCACCACATTTGCCTTTCCAGCTCAGTGCGTTCACTCTGATCCATTGGTTGGGATTCAATCAAAAACACGTTGTAGAGCAGCACACTGCATTTGCGAAAATCTGGCTATTAAAGGCAATTTCCCAGATATTCTGTGGATTTTGGCGCAAGCATAGTTACCTTTAAAAGTCAAGTGCAATGCTCTTTACGACAACACGACTTTGATTGAATCCCGGGCCATTGATTAGGCTAGTTACTGTCTGAGCTCAATAGTTCAACATCGACAGTTTTCGTTTGTGTCCAATGCTCTGTACCGGATCGCACACTCAAATAAGAGATGGCATTGTGCGATCAGGTAGTAGTAATGGCAAAGATCGACCATAGATATTGCTTTAACGAATAGGACTTGAACATATTTGTTAGCCGGGATGGAAATTAAGCTAGCCAGAGGCTAGTACTTAAAGGCAGTAGAAAATATGCCCAACTAGCCCGCTGACTAGTGGAATGTCTTTTCAAATATCGCAGAGCACAGACTTTGGACCCGGGCTAGCAGAAATTGTGTTCTACTATCCATGTGGGCCAGTGCCCAAAATCTTTAAAGGTGTACTTTGTGGTACCCACAAATTAATTTGACTCTGGGGAAGTAGATAAAGGACCTCATTGCCAAAATCCTATAGTATCAATTTGAATCCCATCCCTATTTGTTAGTGCTGCTGATTAAATCTTTTTCTAGTTCAAAAAATAGAGGACAAGGAAGAGGAGGAGGAATATGAGGATAAGGAAGTGGAGGAGGAGGAAGATGGTCCTCCCGGGTCCATGTCATAGTGGCTCACTGAGCAGCAGCATTAGCAGAGCCCGTCTCCTAATTTCTCATTAACACTGTCTCCTGTGTCCCCAGCCCTCCCTATCCCTATCTCCATCAGTCTGCCCAGAGAGAGAGAGAGAGAGAGATCATAGAGACACGGGAGGAGAAAGAGAATAGAGAAAGAGAGGTGTGGTGAGAGAGAAGAGAGAGGGAGAAACAGAGAATGGGCAGGAGAGCATAACGCAAGGCTCATTAGTAATTGTGCAGCACATCAAACTTATGAAGGAGACTCCAAGTTCGAATTCCCATGGAGCATGCACACACACACACACACACACACACACACACACACACACACACACACACACACACACACACACACACACATACGTCTAAATTCCTACTGTACATCTCCACTCCAGTGTAGGTAGGGTCTCTTCAGACATGCAGAGACAGGAGAGAGGAATGTATCTTGCATGCGAAGCTGTTCATATGGTTTAGACGTGTGGGGGGGAGGGAAATGGTGTCAGCGCATCCTCTCATTCCACCTCTCTCTCCCTTTATCTCTTTGTCTGGTTCTAGCTGTCATGCTCTCCTCAGGTGCAGAACTTAGCCACTGTGAACAAAGAGGAGATCAATCACTGTTCACCAATCAGCTAAGCTCTGTACCTGGTGGGAGAGAGGTCACTGCCTGTCTGGCAGATAGATACACACACCAGATTAAAAAGATTGCTAGCCAAAACGGTATTGTGTTTAGCCCTCGGCATAAGAAGACTAGACTTTGTCAATGGTGATTTTGAAAAGGCAAACTGTAGTAAATGTTTCAATAGTAATTTAAAAGTGTTTATGTAGGAAATGAAGAAGGATCAGGCGCAATTCCGCAGTGACACAATACTACACACACAAATGGCAGTAGTAATTCAATAGGGATTGAGTAGGCATACAGCAGTAGTACATAGTAATTCAATAGGGATTGAGTAGGCATACAGCAGTAGTATGTAGTAATTCAATAGGGATTGAGTAGGCATACAGCAGTAGTACGTAGTAATTCAATAGGGATTGAGTAGGCATACAGCAGTAGTACGTAGTAATTCAATAGTGAACGTGTTTGAATTGTGTAGGTTTTAAGTAGTAGATACCTAAAAGCTCATCATTAAGGGAGAATTATGTAGTGATATGAGTAGGAAATAGTAGTTAAACATCCCAATTTCTCCCTCATTACTACTTAAATTACTACGTAAATCAATACTGGTTTACTACACATCTCAATAGCAATCAAGTAGTAAAACCAGTAGGTTTTGTGTAGATCTTGTGTAGAGATGGGGAGTAATTCAGTAGTACAGTACATTTTCATGAAGGTGGGCTGAACATAGACCGCCACATAGAGACATGTGCTCAAAAAGTTTCCACCCCTGCCCCTCTCCCCTGTGTGGGGCCTCTCATCCTCGTCATGCACACCACACACCCTCCCAGATCATCATGTCTTATTTGACTTTATTATTGTGGGCGGCTGAGTGGTGGAGCCTCTAGTTGTCATGGCAACCGGCAGGGTCTGGTCTGGGTGGTAATCCCTGGCAATGTGATTTTATCTTAAGGCACAAATCAGCACGCCAGGAACCCTCCCAGAGCAGACATGAAAGACCAGGAGACTCTCTTTTCCTCTCTTCTCTTTCTCTCCCTCTTTTTTTCTTTTCCTCTTTCTCTCTCTTATTCTCTCTCTCTCTTTTCCTCTCTATCCCTAACTCAGTGTACCAGGAATCCTGACATTAAAGGCGATACATGAAAGGCCAAACCTGTGGATCTCTCTCTCTCTCCCTCTCTATCTTTCTCTCCCACTTTCTCTCCCCCTCTCCTCCTCTCCTCCTCTCCCATTCGCTATGCTCCACCACACCGATGATATGCCCCTCATTAAGCGGATCAGGAGGGATTCCACAGGCATGTACAGGGGGAAGAAAAGAGACAGAGAGGGAGGGGAGGGGAGGAAAGAGGGGGTGAGTTCATCTCTACCCCCATGTTTTAAAAACAAAGTGGAGGAAAAGTTATCTTGGACTGGCAGTCTGACAGACAGGCAGACAGGCATGTTATTGTAGCCCTAGTCTCTTCCTTCTTCTTTGGTGTAGTGTGTTACCTTTTAGTCAGAGACATGAACAAGTCAATACAAAGAAATGGATTAAGTCAAAACGAATGGTTCTGTGACCCCAGGTTTGGAGTTTGTGAGAACTGCAGCAGACTCTATTCTATTCTACTATATTCTATTATAGGCCTGTACTGAAGCTGGAATTATATGTGGATTCGTACTGAGGAAAGTGAGTGATGATGGCCAGACAGTAGTGGACAGAGACAGAGCCACAGTGACAGGAAGGGCCAACGGCTTGTGGCCCCAGATGAGTGTGCGTGTAAAGTGATTTATCTGAGTAGAGACAGACAGAGCACTCGCCTGGAAAACCTTTCTCCACCCCTCTGCACACATAACGCTGCCCTGTGTGTGTGTGTGTGTGTGTGTGTGTGTGTGTGTGTGTGTGTGTGTGTGTGTGTGTGTGTGTGTGTGTGTGTGTGTGTGTGTGTGTGTGTGTGTGTGTGTGGATGAAAGCACCCTTCTCGTCTTGCTTGGCCACCGCCTGATGAAGGATGTATCTGTATGTCTCTGCATCATCTGGACAAGTACTTAGCAGCACCTCCGGTTATAAGACCATAATGTGTCCCAAATGGTAACAGCCATACGACATATTTAACCACAGATGTAGAGATAGATCTGACAGACATGAATATAGATATCCAGTTGACTAACTGATATTGTAGTGAACACAAATATAAACACAACATGTAAAGTGTTGGTCCCATGTTTCATGTGCTGAAATGATCCCAGAAATGTTCTATACGCACAAAAAGCATATTTCTCTCAAATTTTGCATACACATTTGTTTACATCCCTGTTAGTGAACATGTCTCCTTTGCCAATATAATCCATCTACCTGACAGATGTGGCATATCAAGAAGATGATTAAACAGCATAATCATTACACAGGTGCACCTTGTGCTGGGGACAATAAAAGGCCACTCTAAAATGTCCCGTCTTGTTACACAACACAATGCCACAGATGTCTCAAGTTTGGAAAGTTGTGCTGACTGAAACTGTGGGTTTTCATAACCGAAGAATTGCTGCACAAACTGTCAGAAACCATCTCAGGGAAGCTCATCTACATGCTCATCATCCTCACCAGGGTCTTGACCTGACTGCAATTCAGCGTCGTAACCAACTTCAGTGGGCAAATGCTCACCTTCGATGGCCAATCCCAGTTTCAACTGTACCGGGCAGATGGCAGACATCGTGTAAGGCATCATGTGAGCGATGTCAACATTGTGAACAGAGTGCCCCATGGTGGCGGTGGGGTTATGGTGTGGGCAGGCATAAGCTAGACAATGAACACAATTGCATTTTATCGATGGCAATTTGAATGCACAGAGATACCGTGAAAAGATCCTGAGGCCCATTGTTGTGTCATTCATCCACCGCTATCACCTCATGTTTCAGCATAATAATGCATGGCCCCATGTCGCAAGGATCTCTAAGCAATTCCTGGAAGCTGAAAATGTCCCAGTTCATCCATGGCCTGCATACTCACCAGACATGTTACCCATTGAGCAAGTTTGGGATGCTCTGGATTGACGTGTATGACAGCGTGTTCCAGTTCCAGCCATTAATCAGTACCTTCTCACAATCACTGAAGAGGAGTCGGACAACATTCCACAGGCCACAATAAACAGCCTGATGAACTCTATGTGAAAGAGATGTGTCACGCTGCATGAGGCAAAGGGTGGTCACACCAGATTCTGACTGTTTTTTTGATCCACGCTTCTACCTTTAAAAAATAAAAGGCATCTGTGACCAATAGATGCATATCTGTATTCACAGTCATGTGAAATCCATAGATTAAAGCTTATTGAATTTGTTTTAATTGACTGATTTCCTTATATGAACTGTAACTCAGTAAAATCTTGAAATTGTTGAATGTCGTGTTTATATTTTTGTTCAGTGTGTATGCAATGGCTAGGGTTTGACATGACTGTGGGTATTACACCATGCAGAACATGTAGATATCCAGAACAAGAACAGTGAATAAACCTCAGTCTCACACCAAAATGAGACGTTCATCCATATTTCTCAAAAAGTTCATTTCGAAGTTGTTCCAAAGGTCAAATCTACAAGTGTGGAAGGTTAAGTTTAGGCATTAACTCAGATTTGTTAATGTTAGGGCTAAGTTAAGCATTAACTCTGACATCTTAAGGTTAAGCATAAACTTAGAATGGTTAAGGTAAGGGTTAAGGTTTGGGATATGCTTAAAACAAAAATCTCAAAAACAACTTTCTATCGCTGGTGTCATGACGTTGCCCTCTTTGGGTACAGCAAGCACCATCCCCAACCAGACTGCTGTGGTCAGAGTGAGGTCGTAAATTCCTAGGGAAGACCCTGCCTCATGGCCACACAGTATAGAGATAGAGTGAAGTTTCATAGAGAACAAAGGAATTTCTTCCACCTCACAGAACTTGAGGTCCGAACAACATTTATGTTCTGGAGAAGGTATAAAAGATCGGTGAAGAATCCAGCTACAAACTGGTCCGTTTGTTACAACTTGGGGAAGCTCATGGGAGAAGCTCATGGGGGAAGCTCATGTGTGGCCACATTACCATAACACTGTTTATATAATAGCCTCAGATATGAGGTTTACATCTAATTGTTGTATAAGGTGAATGAGTGAGGATGAAACTGTTTGTAAAATTGTGTAATGTGATTTTTGGACTGTTTAATGAAGGAAACTCCAGTTCCCTTTTGAGTTTAACTAAATCAGAGGACGGCCCATGAGCCCAGTTAGGGTCAGGCATCCTGGGACAGCCCCTTTTCTGCTATTCCGAATAAAACCCAACTTTGAGAAATTCTCAGTAGACCATGTTTCTCTCAATCACGGGAGGACAAAGGTTGCAGACCATTGCTGAATCTTTTAACCATACCACGTGGTGAAACTCTTAGGCTATTGATACCGACAGAATAAGAACAAGTCTTTGATATTAATTACTAGTCTGCAGCTAGGAATTCGGTATCATTGAACGCGAAGAATGACAACCGCCGAAACATTCATTCTATAACCAAACTAATGAACGATCCATCCAAACCACAGAGAGAGAGAGAGAGAAAGAGAGAGAGGACGAAAACTCCAACAGAAACTAACTTTTCAACAGCGATCAAGACAACAATATATATATTGTTTGCAATTGTTCCCAAATGAGTGAGCGTTCATGTTCAAAGGATTAGCATTTAAATTGTTATAATTATTAACTCTGTAGTGACTTCTTAGTCGACCCCCACTTCCCTTTTGTCTAACAAGCCGCCATGCCGGTTTAGCCCACTAGGGCATATCTCCCTATCATTTCTTGTAACCATATTTACTGTGTTTGTGTGTGCACTTCTGTGATTGTTTAGTTAGTTAATAAATAAATGATTTAAGACAATTGATGTATGGATGACTCACAGTGAAGACTGGGTTCGTGCAGACGTTTGGAATGAGACTAACGTGAGGTAAAATAAACAATTCATTAATCAGAAGACTATTGATCAGATATTAAACTATCTGAAAGGTTATATTGGGAAATTATAACTTTGTAATCTGAATATTTTCCTTGGTGCCCCGAAATCCTAGTTTTATTACAGTTACATGATTAATCAGTTTGATCACGTAATACTAATTACAGAGAATATTTGATCAAAACTAAGTCTTCAATTTAATGATAGTAAAGACACGACACTGGATTGAACCATGCAACCTTAGACACCAGAGACAGATAGGTACAGCCATCCCCATCCACAACACCCAATCAAAACCGAAACTTCTTCTATCTAACAGCGCTCACTGTTGCCCCTAGTGGCCGGTTTCCACATAATCTCCCGATGTCCTCAGACCTCGCTAGATAGTCTGAATGGCCCTCTTTCCTAGGAAAAGCTCTAGTGTCCCTGTTATTGCCTACACTATGAAAATATATACTCCTTCAGAGTCCTCTCTCTCTCTCTCTCTCTCTCTCTCTCTCTCTCTCTCTCTCTCTCTCTCTCTCTCTCTCTCTCTCTCTCTCTCTCTCTCTCTCTCTCTCTCTCTCTCTCTCTCTCTCTCTCTCTCTCTCTCTCTCTCTCTCTCTCTCTCTCTCTCTCTCTCTCTCTCTCTCTCTCTCTCTCTCTCTCTCTCTCTCTCTCTCTCTCTCTCTCTCTCTCTCTCTCTCTCTCTCTCTCTCTCTCTCTCTCTCTCTCTCTCTCTCTCTGAATCATACATTTTTGTTCTCTTCCCCTCGCTGGGAAGGAGGTAACAAATAAACCCCTTGCTGTTATGAGAAGCCTGAGACCACCTTCCCTCCAAGTGGGGGACAGTGCAGTTATACATACAACACACACAAACGCAACACACATACACAGGAATTTCAGAGTAAACACAGTAAAAAGCCACACAGGGCTAACCGCAGACTAGGTCATCTCATTTCCCCCTCTCTCTGAAAACGCTCACTCTCTCTCCTCCTCTCCTCGTCTGCTGTCAGTTTGTTTGAGGAACACATTCCCAAATTCCTGCCCTGACAAACACATACTGACAGCGCTCCTGTGAAACCACGGAAAAGGCAGCGTTCCGAGCTTACACACACACACACACACACACACACACACACACACACACACACACACACACACACACACACACACACACACACACACACAT